>NW_025400985.1:8706272-8708838 GCF_015345945.1 Tribolium madens | reverse complement strand
AAAAAATTGCTATAAATGAAAGAAATAATTATGTATACAGTGTGTACGAAAAAAAAAGATTCAAAAATTTAAAATACAGTCTTTGTGTGTTTTTTTTGTGTGTGTTTGTGTATATTTTGTAAATTTTAAATTAAAACAGTTATTAGAACCGACGTTTTATTAATTTTATTTTATCATTAATGAAGTATCGTAGGTACAGATTGAAAAAATGTATTTTTTATCAAAATAATTTTTTCAGATTTTTTTGAAATGTTATTGAAAATCTACTTTAATTTTATTTGCAACAAAGACAAAAAACGTATGCAGATTTGTTAATTTTGGTTTTGTTTAAGATTATTATCAAAAAAGGTCAAAACCATGCTGCTGAAATCGGCCCAAATTGCTAGAATTTTGTTGGGACTTGGCATTTTTGATGATTGGACCATGATTTGCATGAAAATTGTGTGCGTTTGGAAATTGTGTTTCGTTGCGTGGGGCGGGAGCGCCGTCCCCACCTAGTTCTAGTGCAGAAAAGGACGGAAAGAGTGCATCTATCGTATCTATTTGGCCCTAGTGCGATCCTATAATAGACACCTTACCCCGCGAGTCTGCTACTTACCCCCACCCAAAGTAGTCGCGATGGTCTCCCGCACCCCCGCTTGTTGCGTGTGTCTGATATCCCAACCCCCACTAAACGTGGGGTTTCGATAAACATTTTTCAGAATTCGTGCGGGCGTTTTGATGAAAAGTCGTGTTGGTGCGTGAAAAAAGTGCGCATAGTGCGTGTGCATTCGAACGTCATCATCGCATTTCGGTATCATTTCACTATAGTTTGGCCCGCTGCAACGTCATTCCTGCTCAATAGTTATTTTACAAATTGACTGAAAACCGCGATATGACACTGTCGCAGTGCCTTTAGGACCCGAGTGCGCTGGCCAGGTGATTCCCCAATCGTAAGTGATTTTTTTTGAAAAAAAAATTGATTTTTTTATGACACTATTCTTAGCCTGTAGCATTCCTGAGTGCGACCATTTTGGAGGCAGCTTTTTTAAATATCGTCGAATTGTATCTGTTTGTAGTGCGAATGTTTCTTTGGCGGGTGCGTATGGTATAAATAAGGGTTAGGCGGGGTACGGAAACGCTCAAGCCAATGGAAATGTCGTCCGCTTACGGGACGGGGTGAATTCGTGCCAAACTCAAACTAGCTTTTAGTTCGACTTGCATAGTGTGGATGTGAGGGTTGTGCGTTTTTGCCAGGTTGGAGTTTGTGCTTTCGTAATTATTTTATTTTTACCACCCCTATAGCGATTTTTTTGCGACGTGCACCTGGAACTCGATTCGAATGCGTGCCAAACACCGGAAAATTCACTTTTTTGCCCCTTGCAAATCACACGGAAATTCAACATTGCATGCTTAATATATCGCGCAAAAATCGACCGCTAATTATTTTTATTATTTACATGCGAAGAGGTATTTTTAGACAAAAAATTGGGGGCTATTTCACAAAATTACTTTTTAATATCAAAAAACCCGATCTATTACACTATTAAAAAATATGATTGTTGTAAGTGTTTACCATAAGAAATTTGATAATTTAAAATCTGTTTTGGGTTTTCGTAGTTTTAATTTGGTGATGGTTAGTGACGGCATTGCAAATTAAACATTGTTTGTATTGTTGGACATAAGTAATTGAAAATGGTAGGAAAATAACAAAATTTTGACGTAGAGGCAAAATTTAATGTTTTTTTTTTTAAATTTAAGCAACCAAAATTAGAAAATGAGATAAAGTAACTGTAAACTTGATGAGAATAGTATGGCCTTGTAATATATACACGCTTTCGTGGCTTTTATTTCAAAGGCTAGTCAAGTACCTTAAAACGGAATGTAGTAAATAGAATAAGTTGAATGAAATATCAAAATTTGATTGAAGATTTCCATTTTCGCAATTATTTAGATTTGTTATGTTTTCAAAATTGTTTACATATCTCATAGAATTAGGTATGAAAAAAAAATTGAATTTAACGCGACGTTTAATTAAATGCTAATGCCTGTTTTAATATATTTTTCTTGTCGTACTTATTGGTTAATATTTTAGTGTTTTGACTTGTGCGCTAACTTATATACTAGATATGTATTTATTAAAATAGTTACCGTAATTATGAAATTGTTATTATTCTAGCCTAACGTTATAGAAATTATAAAAAATGCAAAATAATTGGTTAAATAATTGATAATTAATCTATTGAGAGTTATTTTTAATAATGAAGATTATGACAAATTGAAATTTTTTTTCGCCAAAAAACATAAGGGTTGTTTTTTTTACAAAAATTGTTCTTTAGCGTCTAAATTTTGATTTATTTTGTTTTTGAAATTAAAGTTCTTTAACTCACGATATGTATGATACGTAGGTACAATTAAATGCTATATGATATGTAGCATTTATAGAAAAAAATTAACAAAATACGAAAAAATATTAACACGTATCTACTATTTTATTGATATTGTAATTACATTAATTTAATTTGTTTGTTTAAAAAAAATTAAATACAAGCAAGCAACAGCAGGTAATTATTTTTAAATTAATTCA
>NW_025400985.1:8551753-8706232 GCF_015345945.1 Tribolium madens | reverse complement strand
AATTCATACTAAACATTGGTAATGAATTAAAATGGTTACCAACTTTAATAAGATTAGATCTACTTACTATGTTATTTAGAAATATAATAATTACATACCAGTTACTTTAATTCAATCTAGATATTGGTAAAATTTGTATCATTATTGTGACACCAATTAAGAAAGATCAATAACAAAATAAAAAGATGTTGTTTTTATTTTTTTGAAGAAACCTTGAATTTCTCGATTTGTTAACAAATGGTTTAGACTCTTGTTTGGTAAACGGCTAGCGACGAGACAATTATCATTGCTAAAGTACCAATTTATCTGAAAGTAATTTAAATATAAATTGGTTCAACAATAGTTGTGCTTATTTTTCAATTGTTCGCTTTGTTTATAGATTATTTACACTGATTTGCTATTTTTGCATCACTTATCAAATATTAAACATACAAATACATACATATTTCAGCACATTCCTTGCTTCGGCAAATTGTCATCGAACTAGCGTGTTATTAAATGAAAATTTTAGTTGCAACACGTAATTGTTATACTGTTTGAAGCCTCCTCGTATTGATTTTATTAGTACTCAGTTACACCACTTCATGAATCGCTGGCCATGTATTAGTGAACTGAATCCCGACTTTGGACTCGTTGAGTTTCAGAAAAAAAATCATTGTGATTTTTGTTGCAGCCGTTTGAGAGGCAGGCCTGTCTCACTCAAAATGTGTGCAGCTCAACAGTACTGCCTTAGGTGGAACAACCACCGGTCAAACCTACTCACAGTCTTTGATGAACTCCTACAAAATGAAGCCTTCACCGATGTTACCCTCGCTTGCGATGGTGGCAGTCCAATAAAATGCCACCGGATGGTTCTAGCCGCCTGTTCCCCTTATTTCCAAAACTTGTTCACGGATCTACCATGCAAGCACCCAGTGGTGGTCCTCAAAGACGTCAAGTATTCGGAAATCAAAGCTATATTAGAGTACATGTATCGAGGCGAGGTCAACGTAGCCCAGGACCAACTCGCCGCCTTGCTCAAAGTGGCCGAAGCCCTCAAAGTGAAGGGCTTGGTCGAAGAAAACCGCTCCAGTGGGAGCTTCTCCTGCAACCGCGATGAGGAGCCCATGGAACACTCCCCCACGGGCACCAGCAACTCCAATTCAAGCATTCAGAACGTGCACAGTAGCAGCAATAACTCGCCCCCGCATTCGACCAACAGCCACTACAAGAATCCTTACGGCATGTACAAGTCGGGGAGCATGGATCGCAATCCCAGGATGAATCTGCCCATTTGGGCAGTGCCGGGATTGCCCATGCCCTCGCATTCAAATACCGTTCCTAACCAAAACCACCCACATGCTGCCGCCACCGCTGCGGCTGCTATGTTGAGTAGTTGTTACGAAGCTGCCACCGACATGTCGCCTCTGAAAAGGAAAAAATTGTCCAGTCTTCTCATGAATAGAGACACTCCGATTTTGAGGACTGTTCTAGGACAAGGTCAGGCTGATTCATCGCAACCTGTAAGCCTGGTCTGTCATCCGGACAGCCACGATCAACATTCGAACGGACCGGACCAAGAGCGAATGGAAAAGGTAATCAAAAAAAATTTTTTCTTCAGTGATAGCAGCTTTTTGGGGTTTATTTAAAATATATCGAAATCTAAGACTTGTTTGTTTTATTAAAATAAGAAAGTTACCAATTCATGAATAAGTAACTGTAACTGATTTTGTTGGGCATTTTATAGATGCAAATTCTTCAATGATGTCACTGAAATTAAAGTTTTAACATAGCTTGATGAAGCTTTCTATGAGCTTTTTTTAATAACAAAAGTTAAAAAGCAAAATTACTAATCTGCTGTTTTTTTGAGAATGATTTTGATTTGAGCATTTTTTTTGTAACACTTCTTGGTTTTTCTTTCTAATTCTATTCAGTTTTATTCTTAATTTATTTTTTTTAAAGATTTGTAAGCTTTATTGTAATTTAAATTTTTGATTAATTATTTAATAAATAATATGATTATGTACTGTTACACACATAATAACACTAGTTTAAAAATAATAACTTGTTTAATTTACTTGTAACCAAATTATTATTTTATGTTTATTTACTTTTAATCAAACAAAAATAATAGTTAATTTTTTTTTCATCCCATCACATTTTTGAGTGTCAAAGGATATTTTTTTTTGCTTTTTGCACAAATGCTTCCCATTTAAAATTTAGATAAAATTCAAATTGTTGCTAAATTATTGGGACCAGATGGGTTTAAAATGAGTTTTAAAATACAGTACTTTGAACTTCTTTTCTAAAAACTCAGGCTGAGTGACGTTTCGTCAACATCTGAAGGTTTTTGAAGATCGGTACAAAGGTTTTTGCGATGAAATTATGTTAGGGGATTATGTTGGACTGTTATAAGAAAAACTGGTCCAAAAAAACTATAAAAAACAAAGTAAAACAACTCATTTTAAATTTATTGTTTGGTGGTTCTTGTATTTTTGTTAATTACATATTCCTTAAACGTGAAAAAAAATTGCTATGTCCGAAATTCCTCCTGGAGTAACTAGAGCCACCTGAAGATGGTGGGTAAAAGGTGTTTTTTAAATTACCTCATTAACTGGTGGACATAAAATTTACAAAAGTTTGCATCGGGAAGTAATTTTTTGACGCTGAATCTATTGGTGATATCAAAAATTGTGTACTCTAATTTTGCTTAATAATGTTTTTTTTTGTGAGATTCGTATTTATTGGATAATTGTCTTTAAAAAATGAAGCACCGTTTTCGAGAAAAACGAATTTGTTTCTAAAGCTGTTTATCAACTTTATTCCAAAAACAAAAACACGCAGTGAGTTTTTTTATACAGTAAGCGACCAAATTATGGATTTATTTCTAAAATTGAAAATATTTTGTTTTGACAAAATGCTGGAACAGGTCAAATTTTTTTTTTAAAAATACACAATTTTAAACTTGAAAAATTGTTTTTTTGTTGTTGGTTGATATTATTTAACTTTTTGAATGATTTTTTTTCGAAAATTTTATGTAATATTTAATAGTTTGGTGTTTAATAAAAGAGCTATCGGAATAGCTTTAGAAAATAGAGGTTTTCATTAAAAAAAAATATCGATGACGTCATTACTCAAAACCCAAAAAGAGTAAAATTTTAAATCAAGTTGAGAATTGTGTATTTATTAAAAAGAAAATTGACCTGTTTGAGTATTTTTGCCAAAACAAAATATTTTTAGTTTTGAGAAGATTATTGTATAATTTTGCCGCTCACTGTGTTTATGGTCGAGTTATCGTTCTTTAGAAAGAATTTCCGGACATAGAGCAACTTTTTTTTCTACAATGATCTAAGGAATTACTCCTCAAAATCCTTCAACGTTTTTCCCGAACATTCTGTACCTACTTATTTTACGAGTCTTATTATAGTATGTTACAATATAATCAACGACTACAGCAAGGCCTGTCTTTTGAAATGATTTTTTTTGTTTTACTCGAAGGTTATTTTATTGACTGACGCCCTTAGACTATAGCCTAGATAGCTTTTTAAGTAATCTGGCTCTGCGTTTCATTCCATTGTTATCAAATTGAGTAAAAAACCGAAACTTTTTACTAAAATAAGCACGAACGAATATGAAATGAAAATAGAATTTATATTGTGAATCTTATGCATTTTTTTATGAAAATAATTTCGCAGCACTTGAAAAACGAACCCTCCGAGGACGCTCAATCCCCTTACACGGACTTCACGATGATGAATGACGACGAAGAAAAATCAAAATTAGCGATTCCGTCCTCCTCTCCCCAATCCTACTCCAGCGAAATGCGAGCCGTGTCTTCAGGCATTGCAACCTACGTGCCGAACCAAAAACCCGAATGGAAACGCTACAAGCAATACACCCGAGAAGACATCTTATCTGCCATCGAAGCCGTGCGAAACGGGATGTCTGCGTTGCAAGCCGCCCGGAAGTACGGCGTGCCTTCGCGAACTCTTTACGACAAGGTAAAGAAACTTGGTATAACGACAAGTCGGCCTTTTAAACGGGGCACTAACGGGAGTCCTGCGTGCTTTCCTTATGGGATAAGCGGGACAGGGTCGCCGTACGGGGGCCACATGCCTGAGATGGACGATCCTCCTGCCAATAGTAACAACACTTCGAGTCTCCTGGAGGCGACGTTCCTCCAGCACGCGTTTGAGGGTCGTGGTGGTGACGATAGGGAGGCGTTGGCGGCGATGGCAGTGGCGGCGGCGGCGCATGCCGTGGTTTCGGGGCATTCGACAAGTCCTTCGAACCACGGACATGCCACGAGTCCGAGCCCGAGTCCCACTTTGTTGAAGTATATGAGACAGAATAGCATGACGCCGTCGCCGGCCCCCGGAAGCGAGCACCACCACAGTGAGACTAACGGGAGTTCGGAGCGAGAGCGCGATGATGATGACGACCAGGTGGAGGATTTGTCAGTTGGGAGGAAGCAAGAGTCGCGAGTGATAATGCCTCCGATGAATCAGGTGTCGACGATAATGAAGAAGGAGGAGTTGTTGAAGGACATGATCAAGGAGGAGGCTCGGAGGGAGATAAGCGTGGAGGAGGCGGAATAGCCTCGGCAAAGACTGCTGACATAGTTTTAAACCAGTGTTAAGTTTTATGATTATATATTTTATGTATTTTAAGGTTGCATTTGCAAAATGACTGAGTTCAGTGCAATATGTATTATCTGTGGTCACCCCACCCGTACTCACTTAGGTTTAGGAGTTAGCTATGTTAGGATTTTTTATCTCAGAGTGCCTGTTTGTTTATGCCAAGTGCGAGACCAGCTCACATTTCCTACAAGTTCCTTCACGGAATGTAACTCGTAAGACTGATAGATTTATGTCACTTCACTATGAGACTGATTCAAAGTAGAAATTGGCGGTCTTTGTGCTTGCACTACGTAACCGGTGTTTGTTGATCTTTACTGATCTTTGAAAAAAGATGTAAATAGTTTTGCTGAGGGGCATTAAGCCTGCTGCAGAGGAGCTGACAATGTTGACTTGTTGCGCGATTATCAGTTTCGTTCGGCCCTCTTTAATTAACCTTAAATAGTTTCGATGTGATTATTATTGGCTTAAATTACAAATAATTGGTTTTGGGTTTTTAGGCTTGTATCTTACTGGATAGGATAGGTATTGTGTAAGATATTGTTTTAAAGACAGAGAAAATTAGACGAGGGGTTACGAGATCAGTTGTATTTAGTGTACGAGTGTCTTGTGTAGCACTATTGAGTCATTTGAAGCACCTCAAAGGTACATAATAATTGTCAGTGGTAGTTGCACGATGCCATAGGTCTTCATGATGGCCGTTGTATAGCCATAGCTGTGATTTTCCTAGACTGAACACAATCATCACTAAATAACACATCCGTTTTTGTCGATATGAAGTTAGACTGACGACAGGTCTAGTCACCACATTCATTGCTGCAGCTCATCAATTTTATTAGAACCAAAAGTGCAATTCTTGTTGCAACACTGTATTTATTATTAACGATTACAAGACTGAATTAACGTTATTATTAATTAATTATTTTTCCTACGCGACTAGAACACAACAATATGGACCAATTTTTGAAGAAAATTCTACTTACACACATGTGCCTTTTACTCAGTCCAAATCTTACTGAATTACATTCCATTAGTTTTTATCAAATTCCGGTTTTTATCATCACAGGGTTCCCGTCACGTTTTCATAATCACCTGAAGTGAATTTTCGCTAAGCACAGATTCCAAGTTGTATATGTTGTGTTTTATTATTTTTTGCCATTTTTATTTAAGACTGATTATTATTATTATTTTGTTAATTGTTTTCCAAAGTATTTGATAGGTTTTTATCAGTTGTATACCTAGTACTTGTATTACAGATCTCAAATACCTAAAAGCTAAATGCTTTATATTCAACTACCTCAATATAAACAATTTATTTACATAAGATTTCTGCAAGTTGTATATATCAGATTTTATATATTTACATAATATTATATTCTTATTACATCAATACAAGTTGTGTGCTCATATTTTACTTTTTTATATTTGTAGAAGAAATGTACTGTTAATATACATTTTTGATAATTTAATGATACAATATTATTTTATGTAACGTTATTGTTAGAAATAGTTCTATATTGCACTGCACCTATATGTAATGCATTACTATAAGTAAAATTTAAACATGTATATGATACACATTATCACTTATTTCATTCCCCACACCCTTACCTTTACCTACTTAAAAAAATATTTTACAAAGTTTTGGAAAATAAAAATTAAAAAGAACTTTCATAGGAAGGTACATAACCACTTACTTTTTTACTTACTCAACGTATGTAAGTAAAAAATGAATATGTTATGTGCATGCATTTGTAGTAAAACTATAAAGAAATACATTTTTAGGTTTACTTTTATATTCAAAAATAAATTAAAATAGTTTATTTTAAACTATACAGACTAAACCAAAAGTAACGCCACAAAATTCATATTTTTGTAATGAGTCATTTTTCAAAAAAAATTTTAAACAGGTCAATTCGTTTTTATAAATGCTACATTTTAACAGTATTTTAACATTTCTGACGTCATTGGATTTTGAGTAACGACGTCATTACTAATTTTTTTAAGAAGCAAACAACAAATTTGTTGACTGATTTTGGCAGTAGATACATTCTCCTATACCTAAAAAAAAACAGTAAACAAAAATGTGGGTTACCATTTAAAAGATACTGATAACGACTTTACTTAAAATCTTAAAACTCATTGACGTTATAAATGATAGTATAATGAAAATGTATTATTTACAAAAAATAAAATCAATCTGTTTTGGGGGTATAAAAAAATACTCATAAAATCATGAATTTTGTGCGCTACTATTGGTTCACTAGTATTTAGATATACTCTATTTTGAAAATAAATGTAAATTTACTGCACTGTGCGCCATCTAGCGCTAAGTAGTTGAACAAAGTAAAAATTACTTAAATACAGCATCCTTTTTTGGATATGATTATATTTTTTACGTTTATGAATAGATGTCCGTCTTTAATCAATTTCTGACGTCACTGATCATCCGATTTTAAAGTGACATTTGATTCGCTGATCGAGGTATGGTGATGTTTATGTGTTTTGGTGTTTACACCTGCAGTTGGAGTGAAATCAAAAAACTCAAAAAATGGATGAGAACATACCCCCATTCAGTGGGGATTTTAATCTAAATGAGTTGCAAGGTATAGACGGTAAGAATCAATATCTATTTATTAAATAAATGTGCACAATTACAATTTATTGCATCATTTTAGACATCTTAACAAACTGCGAAAACGAATTGATGAAGACCAATGAGTTATTCACAGAAGAAGCCTTATTTTCTCAACTTGACCCTCTCTTACCCATGGATGATGTCAGCTTCGATTTGGGAAGTATCAGTGAATCTACGTTTCTTGATCCTCAAACTCTTTCACCTCTGAAGCAGCAAAATCCTGTATTTAATTCTCAAGTTTCACAGACTTTTCAGTCAAATCAATTTGTAAACACCCACAACAGTCAAGATTTTACAAAATTGAACAATATGGCAAGTACAGTGAAGCCAAACATGCAGCAGACCCAAAATCCAACTGCTGTTATCATTTCCCAATCACAACCTCTTGTTTACTCAAGCTTACCAATCCAACAAACCAATCAACAGCGTATAATCCTCCAACCAAATCCCAAATCTGAACAAATCACGAAAACACAACCTGTTATTGTACAAAATCTAAACCAAATCCCTTCTGATAAAATGCAACAGCTGTTGCTACAAGCAAAAATTGTCAAAACTAATCCCCAACCTACTGTTATGTACACCACTACAGTAGCTTCACCTCAACCTTCTTTGCATACTTTGGTGAACAGTGGAACTCAAATTTTGACCACTGGAATTCCTTTGGTCTTAGACACTGAGAATAAAGTTGCCATAAACAGAATTCCTCAAGGGACAGGGAAGGAACCCAAAGTTAAAGAGGTGAAGAGGAGTGCTCATAATGCTATTGAAAGGAAGTATAGAACCAGCATCAATGATAAGATTGTGGAGTTGAAAAATATCGTCGTGGGGACTGAAGCAAAGGTAAGACGTTTAGATCATTTTTATCGCATGTATCTGATTACAGTTATCTCATAATTTTATACAAAAGCGTAATACTCTATATGTGTACGATTTTGTGCATTACCTTATTGTCTATGATGTAAATAAATAAAAGCTTATGTTGCGATGATTGAATAACTGAAAAAAAAATATCATGCCGATTTAAATTTCTAATTTTTAATGTATTAACTCACAGCTAAACAAATCTGGTATTCTGAAGAAAACAATTGAATACATCCGCTTTTTACAAAACTCAAACACACGCCTGAAACAAGAAAACATGGCTTTAAAAATGGCTGCTCGTCAAAACACTCTGAAAGATCTTTTAACGACGGGCAAAAATATGGAATATGCCCCTCAAGACACTCCTCCTCATTCAGATGTTTCGTCCTCATCACCCGACCACTCTTTACCATCAAGTCCCGAATATTCAACATGTATTAAGGATGAAAGTGATGAAGAGACCGTTGGGATTTCGAAAGGCATGGTGGACCAAACCCGAATCACTATGTTCATGTTTATGTTGGCTGTCATTTCATTTAACCCTTTTGGAATAGTCTTAAAACAGTTTGCTTCTTCAGATCAGGAAGCGTCAAGCGTTGGACGAAATATTTTGTCGTCAGGTAAAACTTGAATTAAAATTGAACTGTAGTTGAAACAATATTGTATAGGTGACGGTCAAACTCCGTATTCGTTTGGTTCCTCGTTTATGCTCTGGTTCATAAATTTGACGATTTTTGGTTTTTGTTTGGTCAAAATGTTTGTTTATGGCGATCCGATTATTCCGAGTAGTTCGAAAGAAGCGCAGAAATTTTGGCGTCATAGAAAACAAGCCGATATTTATATCAAAGCAGGTGATAAACTCGAAGCGAAACAGGAACTTCGTAGGTGTCTCCAAACTTTCGGCATAACATTAGCAACGAGTCGTTTCGAACTCGTGTTGTCTCTTTGTTGGCAAGTGTTCCGTCAAGTTATGCATCGGTTATGGATCGGGAGGTGGTTGTCTAGACACGTTGGGGGTTTTTTCGTCGACGGGTAAGCATTAATTTTTGTCTCAAAGATCACAAAAATGATAAACGACTTTAGAGCCACCCGATACGAAGCTCTGACTTCGTGCCGCGAACTTTCTTTGGTTTATCACGACTTACATCAGCTCCAATTGGTAGATGGGCCGGAAGAAACTTGTCATCTTCTCGGTTTGACAACTGCACTGAGTGCACTTAATTTGGCCGAAGCGGCAAAACCCAAGATGAAGTCTGTTCAATTGATCGACATTTACGTCGCTTTGGCTTTAAGAATTAAAGCCTCGTGTTTGAATATTTTACAAGGGATTCAGAAATATTACTTAGGCTTGGCGAAATTAGCATCAACGAATTCCTGCGATCCGATACCGCCGAGGTTGCAATGGTTGTTGACACCTCACGGGTTTAAGTTTTTCCTTTCGCAGAAATTTCTCTATGATGCTAAAGCGACGAATTTGCCTTTCAGTTGTATTGGCAACGTTTCCGATCCCTTGTCTTTCGCCATGAAGGTTTGTTTTAATTTATGGGGGTTTTATAGGAAGTAAAAGACGTTTTTTGTAGTCGTATAGAGAACATTTACTGGAAACTGCACTACAAACTTTAACGACTCCTGGTAATAAAAATGACGTATATGAAGACAAAAAGACGGACATTACAGACGTGTCAACGTACGTCCATTTGTTGGTTGAAAATGTTGCCACCGATGTACATACGGTTTTCAATTCAAATCAGCCGCATAGTATGTTCTTTGCCTACACAAATGCAATTTTTATGTAATATATTTTTTAAGGTAATTGTGATGAAATTGCCCACTGGTGGACTTCAGTCGTCGATGTAGCCTCTCATTGGCTTCTTGGAGAAGAAAATATAGATGATCTTTATAAAAAAGTTGAAAACATATCTGAATCATTGTTAGATCTAGAAAATCCGCTCCCTAAAGCCGTTATTGGCGCTTTTGTGGCTAGGAAAAATTATCTTACAGCTGGATCGAGTTTTTCTCATAAGAAAATTTTAAAACAGTGTGACCACGCCAGTCAGTTGTTGATCGATTGTCTAACATACTCCAGTTGCAAATCACAGGATAGTTTGATTTTGGTTAGTACCTATTGATTATTATAGGAATTTGTTTGAGAAGAGAAGATTAGTGTTATGGTCTTGGGTGCATTGTAGTTGCATTGCATATTATTTAAAGTGCAGTGTCTCTCCAGTGCAACTTAGCGCATAATATAACGACTAAGATTTATTTTTGTAAAAATTTGGCTCTCCAATAGTTCCAAATATAAGATATTTTCTTTGCAGTTGGCACAGTTGCTGGTCTGTGATTGGATTCTTGAAACAAGAACCTCCCTTTGGGAAGATTCTGTTGAAATATCAACAACTCCGATCCCAGTTCCTAATAATGTTCTTACAGCGTTCCAAAAAGATTTATCTTCATTACGAACTTTAGCCCAACATATCCCTGTAAGTTGGCCTAAAATTTCTCTTTCAAGTTTTTTTGATTTGATTTTTTTAAAGAGCGCTTTGCCTCGTGTTTTTCTGTATGAAGCTACCGCCCGCTTGATGGCGGGCGCAGCCCCAGGCCGCACTCAACAACTCCTCGATCGCAGTTTGCGGCAACGTCACGCTCGTTCGTCGATGATTTGCGGCAAAGGCGATAAAAACCAACAGGATGTTGGAGGAGAGCGCCAACACGCGACCGCTTTGTATATGGCTTGCAAACATTTACCAGGTCAGTTAATGTCATCGCCTGGAGAAAGGGCTGGCATGTTGGTTGAAGCAGCGAAAACTATGGAAAGGATCGGAGATAAAAAGAAATTGCAGGAATGTTATAAGCTGATGAAGACACTCGGTGCCAACTCAGCCACGAATTAGCGTAATTAATTTTTATGGCGGACGTAAAATGTGATGTTTATGAGCCGAAATGGCGTGATTTCGGGCTGAATTGGCTTTAATTTTAATTAGTTTGTAAGCTTTGAAGAATGTGACAATATTTATTTTGTATAATTTTTATTTAATAAAGAGTCTGATAAGAAGAACCTTTTTGATTGGGGATGAAAATCTGGTCTTGCGGCAAAGTGCGTTGTATTTAATCTGAATGGGTCTTAAAAAGCGATCAAGTGTCGTTAGCAGCTGGGGAAGTCAGAATTAAGGGAACGTCGTGTGGTTAATAGGTGCGCACTCGCCTTTCGTACCACTGAATTTTGGTTCAATTAGGTTTTCAACTTGAGATAAAATGAAACAAGCTGTTTGTTTACATGACGGTGCTTTGCTCTTGGAAAAACGTATGCGAAGTTTATTGCAGTTTGAATAAAGAGACATTGCGAAAACGGTTAGCTTTCTTGTATTTACCTTTTGGATTTATTTTTCATAAAGTTGGAGAGGAGGCGGTATATCAACCTCTCAAAACCAATAAATGTGTTGACATGATGTCTCAGTAGCACTGTTTGAACAAGGAACCTTCTATAGATTGCGGAATACCGAGATATTGCCTGCTGGATGTTGAATCTAAGTTTTTTTTTAAATTAGAACTTCTTATCACTGCAAACTCGAAACAGCTACAACCAATCATTTTTTGTATTAGCAGCAAAAACCACCTACTCAAAAGTTATTGTTATTTAAACTTCTTTACTAAAAAATCAAATATACATATACTTTGAGAAAAAAAATTATGGAACAAGTTGAATACATATTAGCAAATGTTTTTCTTTTATACAATTCTTTGTTGGAGAAATAAAAAATAATTGAAATTTAGACTGTATCAGTACGTTTGTTTTTTTTAATATTTTTTATACACGATGAATAAAAAGTAAGGAACTAACTACTTTACTCAAAAATAATTAGTGTAGCGTAAAATACAATTAAAATGTGACCGTTTACCAAAAATAAAATTTTTCGATTTTTTTTAGTTTTCGAGTTTCGCAAAAAAAAATTTAATGGCAACCTACTGTTATAATTTTTTTTTAATTAAACACTATGATCTAAAAATGACTTCTAATTAAATAAATTTATTGTAATAATTTAAATTAATGTTTTTTTTTTAAATCAATTCTTAATGTTGCGTTCCGAGCTCATCAAAAAAACGCTTGGTTCCATACTTTTTATTTACCGTGTATGTAACATCATTTGAAAAGTGTTCCATTAATTTTATATGAATTTTGTTTTACTGTTATATGACTGATGTGTGTAATGGACTTTACGGAATAATTGATAAGGATAGAAAGTGATGATTAAGTCTGTCAATCAAAAAATTAATAGAACAGCAAAATGGAATTATGAATACAAGTTTTGTCCATCCTTTACGATCTTTTAATTGTTGTGTTTACTACGACTAACGAAGACCAGAAATAAAACACACAGAAGATGTGTAAAAATATTTTTAGTCAAATTAAACACACGTCGATTTGCGCCTTGTTACATGTTTAATTATACTAATATAACCTGTCTAGAGTAAAGCTTCTGATAAACGTCGAGTATACTTAAATGTTTTATTAACCACCAATTCCAATTGGTTACATTTAGAAATGATATAACCAATTTCTGAGTCGTGAAAGAAACAATAAAACGATGAACAATCCAGTAGAATGAAAATAAATCTGCCGTTTTGCAAGATGAAGAGCGTAATCAGCGCCTTGAATCCTCTGCATAGTTGGTAAGCTTACGCCTATTTCAAGAAGGAAATTACCTGGCTTCACCAACGAGTACAATTTACTGCATATTACTAACGTCGCACATTACTGCTACTTCTATGCCGTTTCCTGCCCTCTTCAATACAATCCTAACTACCTATACAAATTATAAAGTTAATAAAGCCTACGACAAAGCCGCACTCCGGATTCGAGACGCTTTTCGAGGGGATTTAACCAATTTCATGCAGTATCGGCACAGAAACCTCTCCAAAAATCTTTTTTTATGATTTTGTGATGTCAGATAATTACTTATACAAATTAATTAAAATAAAAGTCTGCACGTAATTCTAACATAGTAAGCGTGACGTATTATTATTTATTGCATTTACAATGCTCATAATTAAAATTTATAGGCCGTTTGCGGCACGCAACTTAACGTAGGTATACATTTTAACAAAATAATTTTGGGGATAATATTCTTCTTTAAATTGTTTTTAGCTTATCTGAATATTTTGCTAATTAATTACGGTTATCACAATCGCGTGGGTGCGGAATATAAAAGAATTTTCTTACACTACAATGACTTTCAATACAACTTAAACCCTGAAATGATTATTTACTTGTTATAAACGTTTATTTTAAAGTCGATACAGCTGCCACAGGGACAGTTGGAATCGCGAATAAAGCATAACTATAAAATCTGAATAAATGTAAAGTAGAATCTTGATTTTATGCGAAATAAAAGAAATTGAGACGTAAATAAATGCAATACTAATTAAACTGTCTTTAATTTGGGCGGTTTGGGGTGTGAGTAAATTACAATTTTCGTCAAATCTGTTTAATGAAATTTTTTATTGATCATTTCGGCATCGTCGGTACCCCTTTGTGAGGCAACAGGGTCGATAATGAGTAATGAAACTCTTACCACATATTGCCGTCGTTGTAATTAACGATTTTAGTTAATATTCTAATTTAGTTGAAAACGACCACACTTTACTATGGAACGGTTTCAAATTACATGACCGAACATATTTAACATTCATTTCAATCATTTTATGTTTTTATCTACTCGACATTCAAAATTTATCCAGTATTGACTTTTCAATCGCACAAACAAGAGTTGTGACTCTTTTTTAAATTTATTTCTAAAGTCTAACGTTCTAACAGCCAAGTTCTTTCCCAAAGGATTGTGTGTCGACTGTGCCTCCCTGGTGGAGCCGGCGTCTTGGATTTAACACTGTTGAGTAAATAATTTTGAAACTTATTAAGCTGCATAAAACTTAATATTTACTTAATACGATAATATCGTGGTAATGGGGCCACAATAAGGTTATAGTCGGTGCTTATTCACTTAAAAGGTAAACACAGAGAGACACCGACGAGGAACTCAGAGTCTCCGAAGTTTACAGGCTGTTTTATAATTATTTAACTTAAGCGTTTTTTTTTGTTTTTATAACTGAAATAAGTTTTATGTCGGGGTGCCACAGCAATAAATTTTAATTAAAAGATTAGATTAATCGTGATTAATTTTGGTCGAGAATAGAAATTCGAGTAAGGATTAGTTAGTCAAATAATTAATCTTAATTAGTACGATTTGATTTGTTTATCATAATAATTGATTACGTTGTGGTTATTGTTTTAATCAAGGCAAAGTGCTGATTGCGGTTTTTAACTTGTACTGGAGGCACTATTATTACTCATTAGAAAACTGAAACTGTCCTAGCATTTCAAAGCAATTACGGTGGCTTTTAACAACGCAGATAAATAGCGGATACTTCCTGTAATTTTAAAATAATGAATTGTAAGACGATACTGAGCACTTCTTGTTCGTTTTTTCTCGTCGAGTGCACGTATCTGTCATAGAAATGATGGATAAAGAAATATAATAATCTATCGGGCAGGGGCGGACTGGCAAATTTTTATATGGAGTGCTAAGTTGAAATGAGGGCCCAATATACAATACAATAATAGTTATTTATTGTAAGAGTGTGTTAGGTAGCGTTTTATCCACGCAAGAATGTTTAACCGCGAGAACGTCAGTTCGAGCGGTTAATTTTCTTAAGTGGATAAGACGCGACTAACACACGACTGCAATATAACGTTTTATCTACAATCACAGGCCCAAATTATTCCAAACTTAATTAGAAATTAAACTGACATTTAAACGTCACACCAAATGTGCTTTCGGTTAAACGTAGTAAGCTGTTAGGTTGCGCTGGTTACTAACAGTGGAATAAAGTTACTTTATTCCACTAGTGGATAAAGTGGTACTTTATACGCATCTAAAGTGTGGAATAAAGTCTCTTTATAGAGTGATTGTGGATAAAAATATGTATAAAAACTACTACTAATGTAGTAATTTTTTTTTAAAGAGTTTGTTTCCTCTATTGAGACATACATCAGTTGAAATCATGATGGTTTAATAAACGAAAATAAAATTTTTAGATGAACGTCTTCAGAGGCTGCTTGTAATTTTAATTTTTGTTTTTCTTTTCGATTCTGTGCACCAAATTTACACTTATATTTAGATTTTTCCATTATTTATGCCCACTAATAATTAAAAAAGAAATAAATTAAAATTAAATAAATTAAGTAAAAACGATATTTTACATCGGTTGATTACAAAATGTGTGGCATAACTTTAATTACGAATCAAAAATCGGTATGAAAAAATGATTTTCTATACTTAAATATTTTTATTACCGTTTATCCGATTGTTATTAAATTTTGCATGTTAAAGGACAAAAAGACACTCTTTGATTTGGTGTAAACGGAGGTGTTGTAGATGCTAAATATTTCCGGTAGCAATGGGTCCTCCCAGTTTTAGGATCATAACTTTTTTTCGGCTTATTAATTTCTATTCTTGATACAGCCCAATCATTTTTTTTTTAAAAAGATAGTTTCATATCGCCAAAATGTACCGTTCTCGAGTTATTTGAGTTTAAACTAAATTCTACACCGCGCTGCAAAATCAGAATTTATAAATTTTGAGCGTACCTTGGAAARAATCCACTACGAATGACATCGCTGTCAATGCTGTTATATTTAATGTAAATTTCATTAAATCCAAAGGAACATTTGTTTATTTCTTGATGATTATAAAAGCTGTAATTTTTCTATTGCTTGACGAGTTGGATTAACAAATACTGTGTTATCTATGCTCATTTGTAGAGGAGTATTCGTGATTAAAATTGACACAAATTTTTGAATCACCTGTATAAATCCATGCGTAATTTTTCTTACATGCGTGTAAGACCTTATAAACAAAATTGAGCTAAAATCATTGAAATTATAGTTTTATTTGTTATGATGGCAATTTTTTAATTCCTTCAAACTAAACACACTTAGCTTCTGTGAAAAACGCGTTTTAGCACTTCATGGATTAGCTCTATGCAATATCAAACTATAACCTTCTAGTGCATTTTGGAAACTTTATTTACAAATTTAAAATTATTGATATTATTTCAATGAGCTCTTGACATAATAAGTCTACCATAATTGAGGGCCCGTAAGATTCGAGGGCCCGGGGTGCTGTGGCACCCCGGCACCCCTGGCCAGTCCGCCCCTGCTATCGGGGGTTTTGTTCGCGAATCAATCGTATGTGGGAGTTAATGGCGTAATTTCGTATTGTTTATGCGGATATAGTTTCAATTGGGGTGATTAATGGATAATGGTTTTCATAGAGCTGAAGACAATTATCTTTAACTGCGAGGCGAACATTTTATAACCCCCTCTCAAAAAAGCGAAATAAATGGTCTTAAATTCAGCTCGCAATTTGGATATATGTTTCATAAAGTCGTAAATTTTAGTAATACTCTTACTCTTTCAGATATTTTACTTTAATAAATTATAACGGGCCGAGGCGAACTGCCTTATTTTGTTTAATGAAGCTGTCATTCCGCGAATTAATTATATCCTGAACGGTATAAATCCTCGCCTTCACACAAATTGGCGGCGGTAAATGTATACAAGGGATTGTGCAACAAAATCAATGACTTGTTTTTTTTTTCGTTGAAACAATCAAACTTGTTTGTGTAGACTTGAGAAAGAATCGATTTATTCTGGTGGTGCACCTTAATTAACACAAAAATGAAGTCGTGAACTTGAGTACTGTGTAAATCTTGGCTATATTCTCGCCTCATCGGTAATTTACCGCTTCCTTCCCGCTTTAAGAAATAAGAGCACGTCGTCCCTTTCACACTTCAACGACACTGTATTTTATTACTTTCCCAGTCGGCAAACCGCAGAACTCCTTAATAACACTGATCTTTTAAAGATCAGGCATGTGTTAGTTACAGAAGCGAATATAAAGAACTGGAACAAAGAAAATGATAATCTCAAGTAGCGATCAAAAGGATTAATTCACCAGAAACAGATTATTTCTTTGGGCTTTGGGGCTCGTGTTCCGGGTTCCTCAGACACTGGTGACCTTTAACGAGCTTTGTCTTTTTCTAAATGTTTTTTAATTTTTTTCGGTTTTTGTACACCAAACCAATCATCTACTTAGTCTTTCTAATAAGCCACACAAATTGCCTCTTCAAGTTGTTCTTTTGGTACGAAAGGCTTTCTTAATTAGGGTTCAAAGTTTCATAACATGAAAAGTTTCTGAACTGTATCGTCTCGTTATAATTTTTACTGTATTTTGGCGTTTTCCTTTGATAAATAGCCGTATGAAGTTTTTCATCCATACCACAATTTTTTTTTTATTTGTTTTTATTACTCCAAATTTTTAAGTTTCTATTACATGACTTGTGCCAATTATATGTGTTGAAAAAGGACATTTTGCAAATGGCTCTCTTTGATTGTTTAGAAGGACTGAGTAATCTTCTCTGTATTCTCTTCTCTAATTTAAATGTTTGAACGGTTGAGTCCAGAACTCGGTTTCCGTCTGATTTTTGCCAAACCTGATGAGGGTTTTACACGCTCCATCCAGTCAATTTGTGATCCTGACATTTTGAATGTCACTAGACCTGTTTACTATTGATTTATGTAAAGAGCTGTCACGGCTTCCGATTTATCGAGAATGTGTTTTTTATTGAAAATGATGTTTGACTGCAGTAAGATGGCCGAAACAAATAAAACTAAATAAAGCATGAAAATGCTGAAATGGAATGTCTTTGTAAGCATTTCATGCATTTGCGAGCTTATGACTGGTGTCATTATACCAAGAACATTTATCTGCTTTTGTATTTCGAGAATTAAAATATCTGTGTAATTTTGTGTTTGAGATTTTTTATTAAAGTGTGTGTTGTAATTAAACTGTAAATTGTAGTAAAATAATGTAGTTTGCTCTTGCTAAAATTAATTAAAACCAAATATTGTAAATTACAATCCGTTCAAAACTTGTTAAAATAATAAACCGTTACATTTTTTTTTAGCACATAGATGAAAATTAAATGTTTTCGTTTCCTAAAGAAAACTACGAAGCGTCTCAATCTATATTTACATTTAATTAATATATTACCGTGTATAAGTGCTTCGATCCCGCAACCTTATGCAAAAATCTCTGTAATAAAAATATGCTCGTATTATACAGAGAAACATGCCAAGATTGCTCGATAAAATTGCGTGTAAACACGGGGTTCATATACAAATTTTAATTACGGCACGGGTACGTTATCGCAACTTATCCACAAGTAAATTACAAACACAGCTAAACAAGCAAAAACAAAACGTATGCACCCGCCTCCAAAAACACCGAGATTTAATAACTTGGTTGGGTATTGTAGATTTCGAGTTTCAATCGTCGGTTTAATAATGAATTGGCGTACAAAACTTGCCACGTACCTGCTCCAGGACCAGCTCTCTTACAGCTAAATAAATTAACCCACACAAAACAAGATGATAATTAATGAACTTGAAATTGTTTGTTATTTTTTTACAGAAATAATAATTAATGGTTTAATTTTAATATAATTTTCTGAATAGGTATTTAAGTAAATATATTGTTTCTGACTCGGCGCATCCACCATTTCACCATTTCATTATCTAATTTTATGCTGAAATGAGTTGAGTAATTAAAACGACCTTCATGTTGTTTTTGTGATTGAAAGTTTTTACCATTAATAATAATTAATTAATACATTTATATACATTTCTTAAATTATCTTTCTTTCTTGAATCTTCGATACTTACTTTCTACAAAAATAACGGTTTAGGTAAAACATGTTGATTCCTTGAATAAAAAAAAACTTTTGAAATCCTTTTGGACAAAAACATTTGAGTGATTTGCCAGAAATAATTTAGTTTTCAGTAAAATTTATATCTCACTGTAAATATTTAGGTACGTATATTTATCTATTATGTTCTGACCTTATGTATCCACCATTTATATTTATTAGTAATAATAACGAATCTTACGTTCTAATAATTGTCTTTGGCATTTTGTTCCCAAAATTACTTACCTTTTAGGAGAATTACGACTGAGGTAAAAACATGTTGTGTTTGAATTAAAAAAAATATGAAAAATAAAATTGGAAGTCTAGTTTTTATATTTTATGTAAAACGTCGATTTTTCTTAAAAATTTACGTTTAATTGACCTAGCTTTGGAACAAAAAGTTACGATCTCATCTTTAAACACTAGAACAAAGAAGTTGATGTCCTAGTTACAAGTCTATGTTGTCGTCGCGATAGATTTTTACATTAGCATTGTTGATCGCTTGCCTTTGTCGGAGCTGTTAGATTTTATGAGAAATGGTTTACTTTTTTATTTGCCGATGTAATAAAATGGGTGTATGAAAGAGGCGTGTAAATAACATACGGCGTTTGTTAATAAATTTTATTTTTGTATTAATCTATATTTTACAATTTGGCATTATACATTAATGTGCTACTTACGAAGCATACAAATTCATTGCTAAACTTAACGCTTTCGAAGTCTGAGAACTAAAATTAGGAAGATTGTTATCGAATTAAAAATGAAAAAGTCATTATTGAAATATTAATCCGCTTTGTTTATTTTTAAATAAAAACTGTTTATGAATAAGTAATGTATTGTTGAACATTAAATGTTGGTTGGTTGTTTCGGTTGCTTTGTTTTCGTGAATGTTTGTCTTTAAGTTAGTAAGGGTCACCATGTTTGTAATAGGTTTAGTACAAGTTACCCTGCATAACAGTATAATTCCAGTTATATAGTTGTTTCTGATTTACTCTAATGTTTCACATGTGTATTTAGACACAGATTTGCTTTTAATCTTCGAATGGATGAAAACTCGTAATTGCAGGATGAAATATATTTCGAAAAAGTCTGGAATTAAATTTGAAGATTTACGTGGATCACTATTTTAATTCGAAAAGAAATTCTGGCGGGATTATCTCGAAGTTTGCCAGTTTGTCACAGTCTCAGTGAATCAAGGGCTCCGAGGTGGGCATTACTTTAATTAAGTGCCAGCTGATGCCCGATTATTCTCAGACTTCGAGTTTCATTTCGTCCAAGCTGACATACAGACAAGATTGAAATGAATATAAGTATTTGCTTCTGCAGACAATTTAACTCTTATTAGCGTAATTAATTTTCTTGTTAAATAATAAAATATCTGTTTGCCTTATTCATTACCTGGACACGGTTTGTTATTGTATAATCGTCACACATAATGCCTAATGCTCACGCCCTGCTACACACTTAACATCCCGTGCGGAAAGCTCCGCTTTTTCGCACCTCCACTTGGTCATTATTGCATACGTTATCACAAAATGCGTCTCTTAGTTTGTCGATTATATACAAGAGTTGTCGGTGGTGCAGCTCAGTGTCGCAAATGCCAGTTCGCCGGCGAGTGTAGCCCCTTATCATTGTCAGTCCATTTATTAACTGGAACAACACAGGTCCATTAACAGTGGCATACGTGGGGCTCTCGTGTATCATTTACCTTTGTAATACATCTCCTTGTGCATAGAAGGACAGTTGCCGTTCTGTAACAAAACATAAACGGATTTCAGTGTGTTTTATTGCAACCATCACAAGTCAATTAGGCTTTGAACGCAAACGACCGCCGCAATTACAAGGATTTCGAATTCAGGACTTGAATGTCTGAAAGCGACGCGAATTTCAGATATGTCGACGATCTACTGAAATAAATAACGAGACGACGCTAATTGAAGCTCGGAATTAAATCGCGACATGTGGTGGAGGCGTCGGGGTAGCTTTATGACACCTCCACAGGATTAAATTAAAAATTTATCAGTGGTTCCAAATTTATACCGAACCGCAATATTTTTAATATGCTTTTTTAACAATTACTTATCACCGTCTCAATGTAAATATACGAGACTTTATTAAATTCTTTAAAAAATTCCAATTTATTGCGCGCTGACACGCGATTCACTTTTTAGCTACCACCAACTATTGAACAAAATAAAAATTATAAATGAGAAATAATATGTAATAAATATAAAAAACAAATAATTATGACGAAAATGTATCAACACTTTTTTAATTTAAAGGTTTGTTTCGCTTGTGGCCCATTTCGTCAAAAAAAAATCAAAGTAGAGAAATATTTTATTGGGAAAGGTGGCAATATTTTTGCCCATTGGTACCATAACTCAAAACCTTTGATATTCTTGTGGACTTTAAAGTGCACATATATTACACCTAGAAGCAGGGAGCTTAAGTTTACAAAAGAAAGTGTCTGGATAATATATCGATAAGTGTTTGATCCTACGCATGAGAGAAGAGACGAATAGATACGATAATCTACATGTTTATCTGTTTACATAGTCTGTTGGCTATAAATATGAATAAATTCGAATTTTTATACTCAAACAATGACGTTATTGTTAACAAGTTAATACAATGATGATATAATAATTTTCATTCTGTAAACCTCATATTCTAGGATTGACATCTGCGTTTTCAATCAGAAATTGAATAGGTAATTTAATCTTTTTTGAAAATATACAATAAGTGTCAGACTCAGTGTCAGAACTCCGCACAGTTTTGTGTGGAATTCATGGTTCATTTTAAAGTGTTCTAAGTATTTCTACTTGGGCAAGTATTTCTCTGATTAAAAAATACAATAGCGCCAATTACAGTTTCTGAAAATTTAGCTCGTGTTATAAAAGCAGTATGATGTGAAAACTGTGAGTGAATTTTTTGTTATTAATTTAAATGCAAGTATCGAGTGCAGGCACTTAAAAATGAACTCCGCGTTTGCTCCATTCATTGAACTAGTTTTTAATACAGAAATTAAGGTAATTATCTTGAGTTTATTTAACCATTATATCCGAACGTAGCCGTAATTGGTGCATTTTAATATGTTTGTGCTAATGGGAGATTGCAAAACGTGCCTTGAATAGCGGCGAGTTGGCTCAAAAGTAAGAAAGGAATACATGGGAGAGAGCCTGTTGCAATGCAGAGTATAACTGACCGGAAGTGAACATACCGCAGCACATCCACGCGATTTTAATACAGGAAATTGGAAACCAGACAATGCAAATTTTGCCTACGTGCTGCCTTGGATTTGTGTGTTTTCTATGTAAATTTTAATTAATGCTTTTGAAGAGTGACAAAGGGCCAAAGTAGGATTGTCGATTATTCTTGTTTGAAACGGAGATGGGGCTGCCGTTTATTAACATCATTTCAATGGTGATCTGGTCTTGTTTAAATATTATCAACCGCGATAAACAACAGCGTGTCGGATACTTTGAAATGCTGAATGAAATTTTAATGAAATTTATTAACAGGGAACAGTATGTGTGAGTTCACGAACTAATCTCATAATCCTAATACAAATTTATTACCGAAGTGGTACACATAGAACCAAATTACTAAATTTATCTGGGCTGAGTTATGGGGCAGTATTGCATCATGGAAATTGCACCCTCTCAGGAACACCTGCAGATATGGACTATTTAATGAGAAAATTTGCAAAACAATAAATTGTTTTTGTTTACTTTCCAATCAACAGTAGTAATTAATGAAGGATTAGTTAAAGTGAATTTGAATTACATAAACTGTACAAGACCCACATCATTTTGTTTAGCCTTCAATCGATGAACTTGTCTCTAGCACCTTTAGACATGCGAAAAGCTGCACTTGATTTGATTTTGACAATTTCGATTTTTTCAAAATTTTGATCGTTTTCCGGTAACTGCAGTAGATTTGCGCCAATAACACAGGAATTGCTTTTGTAGTGGCGGACGCTTAGAAATCAGTTCGCGGGAGGAGAACTCAGGAAACAAGTTATTAATTTTATGTTATTGGAGCTTATTTGAGCTTATTTTAATGTTGAGAAACTCAAGCCAGTGGAAATAGTCAACACATTATGTCGCATCTTGGATAATTTAGGACGTGTTTAAAAAATTAATCGAGTTTGTTTAGGTCGGGTCGAACTAAATCAATCCGCTCAAAGCGGCTTAATTAAACATGTTTGATCGTGTAAAGTGTGAGGTGCTCATTATTTTTTAACGAAAATTAATTGCTCGTTGAAACCGTTGTAATCACACTCCCCTAATATTTGTTAAAACTTACAAGCTCACTTCAATGTTGTATAATTACGCGACAACAAGAGCATTAGCGGAGCTTTGGGCGTTCTCAAGACAACTCAAGTTAAGAGTTTTCCCGGTCGCCGAAGGCGGGAAAGCATTCTGTTAATGTCATTTAAACACGGGGTCATTCAAGCATTAATCTCGGCGAGAGGAAATAGGCAATTGACTTTTTAAATCGTCAGTTATTTAGACGGGAAACAGCAAATCGTTTAATTCGAGAGGAAAAATTCGTAAATGGCATTACCCCCGTTTTCAGGGGGTAATTACCACCATTACGAACATCCCCGACATTCTCTCCTTAAATAATTTAATAAATGGATATGGCCGCACTAAAGTCATCGATTTTCGCCGGGTCAAACTTTAAAATATCCCTGGGATGGACCAAATTACGCAAATTGCCGGCTTTTAACTAATCAGGTGTGTGAGCGGCCGCGAAGAACTCATTAATAAAATAACAACAATAACTTGGAGGGACGGAGTGTTATAATCGTTTCCGAGCTTTAGGCGCTTTGTGCGGATTAAATCTCGTTGCATTCCTTTGATGTAATTTTCGACAGTGTTAACACTCGGGCCAGAGTGTCGGTTTAAACGACGAGCGCCCTAATCCCTTTAAATATTATATTATAAACTAATTTTATCTGCCTTGTGTAATCTATTTTTCACTTAGAAGATGCCGGGATAAGAGGAAGAAAAGGAAAAAGGCAATAGTCATGCGTATAAATTGTAACACATTGCCAGATAATGCCCATATCTGTAGATATTGCAGTTAGTAACGGCACTTGTCTTCTCCTTTTCACGACGATTTCTTATCTTACACTTAATATCTTATCTTTACACTTGACTGTTATTTTTGGACCGTTGGACGTTGCTGTTTAATTTTTTTACGATTTCGATATATTTGGCTTTATTGCCTTTTATATTGTTTTGCTCCGAGCCAAATTCGAGGTAATAAAACAACGACAATTTAAAGTTTAGGGATAAAAAGTTTCAACAAATTCTACAAGCGTGCATGCTACAGATAGGAAGGTGTTTTATTAGCCAAGTATAATTCAACTTAAAAAAATATTTTTTGTATTCGAGTTTATTCTCAAGATTTATTAGGTAAATATTAATTAAAAATTGAAATAGAACGTTTTTCGTTTTGAAAAACTGGTGTTTATTTTTAGAAATTGTTAATAAATGAAATTGTTTGTGCGTTTGAGTTATGAGTGTCCTGATTTCGAGGCCAATTGGCTAATCGATCATTTCGGTTGAATCCTCCTCTGCTTTATAAATATTTATTTATATCAGTGGTCATAATGTCGACAATTTGCGGTAAGAGTATAATCGCTTGGTAGCTTATAATAGCTGCGGCGGCACCTCAGTTTCAATTACTGATTCCGGCGGCGGGAGTCCGGAAGTGAAAGGGGGGCCTTCCATTAACTAAGCCTTTCTCCTGAGACCGAGAGTCATCTATCACCCCAGGTCTTGGCTACAAGCATGCAAAGTGCACATTAGCACCGACTAGATGAACATAAGGAGCGATTTGTGACCGAGATATCACTTCTCAAAAGAAACACTGCCACAAAGTCACTTTGAGCAAAAATTTCTATTAATCAAAGCAAAATACAAACCACGGCATTCTTGAAGTTGATGTTGGTTCTGATGGTTCTCTGATGGAGCGGCTGGACCGGACGGGCGTTGTTGCCCAAAGGGGCTTTGGGCGCTTCTTTCGAACCCTGCATCAGCTTCCTTAATTGGTACATCTGCAAAAACACAAAAAGAAAAGCGGTTCAATGGGGCCGGATTAAAACGCAATCTTTCTCAATCAGACGGACGAATTGTGACCGAGTAGTGGACCAAGTCCGCAAAACGACAGCTCAGCGTTTCCATTCGGACTTTTAAATGCTTTCGCAATTTAGTTTTTCAAGGCGAGACGTTGGAAACCTCAGATTAAATGCAAAACTTAAATCAATTCCAGTTTGGGATTCAAAAATAAAAATGTTGGAAGCTTCAAATGTTAACAATATCGGTTGCCCCCACAATTTTTTTCCTAATCTCTTTAAACGGCTGCAATTTGGAAGTATCGAGCGATGATTCGCGCTTAAAAAGTAATTCGATATAATTAAACGGTAATGGATTAAATCCGCCGAAATTAATAGAGGTAATTTTATCGCTGTAATAAATTACCGCATTCATCAATTCTCAGCGGGCTTGAGTTGCTAAAATGAGTCCCTTGTGTCCAGTGAAAGGCCGCAGAACGCCACTGTAGCACTTTTAGTTACTTTGAAAAATAAAAATAACTCGTTGTGATTGTCGACGCGAATTTCCTACAATTTATGGAAGTAAAAAATCTGGCGGCGTACTAAAGAGGCCTTGCCAGTCTGTCTTTCAAGCTCATAACATTTATATGACGTTTACATCTTGTAGCGATATATAAATGACATCGCACCGCGTAAATTTGTAATGCTTTCGAGGGACGAGCCCGAAAACACTCAAATCGCCTAATACAAAGCAAATAGAAATCGGGCACTGTTTGCATTTAGTTATATCGGTTTTTTCCCGTATTGCCTTGTATCGATTCGGCTAAAAGGAATTGAATTAATAGCTTTGTTTGTGTTCAGCTTGAGGCATAACAATTCAGAGATAATAAATCAAAAAACAACGACCCTCACACCGCTAACACTGATTTCTTACCTCTTGCCTAGTAATATAAATGGGCTTATTAAGGATGATCCAAACAGTAGTCTCCCAACAGCCAGGATGCGTCGTCGAGCCTTCATATGTCATAAAGTGCTCTGTGTCTGGCAGCATATTTTTTAAAGATAAATGTTTTATCGGTGTGGAAGCGCCTGAAATCGAACAGAAAAACAGTCAGTTAACACAGATAAATCCTATTAGCATCAAAATATCTCCACGAAAAACATGGTGTTTAGTTTGGGAAATATTTAAAAATTTAGTTCTTCTTTACTAATTTTACGCTAATGGGTGAATGATTAAAAATGTAAATTTTGCTAACTAGGTATGTGTTTTTATACCTACTCTTATATTCTTTACTTTTTTTATTGTCCGTTTGCTGTGAAACATATAAAATTTTTAATTCGTTCCCTTGTCAAAATACCAAGTAAATAATAATTCACGTAGTGCCTCATTTAAAATTCTCGGAATTATCACAAAATTGGGCCATATAGTAACAAAGGTGGAGCTGGTAAAAAAGTGACGGCAATTATGTCAGTCAGGCTCAGCTGGGGTCTGGGTAGTTCATAATTTTAACTAGCGCCATGTCGGCCTTGTCATACGTTTTATTTCAACGTTCATACTTCTAGTTTCAGTTTTTGTTAGTTCGGCTTGTCCCAAATTAAATTCAGCAATGTTGGGGAGTTTATAAGAAATCTGAATCTCGGTTCACTTATTATTCATTTTCAACGCGTTGTTCAGTGAACAACGATTTGTAAAAGCGCGAATGCATGTGTGTGGGAACATTTCTCATCGCCAGCCATTTGTATCTATTTTTAACGTTGCGAGGAATCGAGTTGTATCCTTGATACGATTTGTGAATATTCAATGTTTTACCTAGGAGCTAATGAGCGTCAACTCTCATAATGTTAATTACAAGGTTTAATCAAATGTTAATATCAATTTATTGTTTGAGAATATTGTGTATTACAACTTTACACAGCTGGAAATTCACAAGGTTTAATTATATGTAAATAAAGCCAAGCAATCTGTCGAACAGCGACTATTTGTTCGGCAATTATTTTAAGTAAATCATTATCGGTAAATATTCTTGATGGCAATTGAATATGACCGCAGTATCGAATAGAATTCAATTTTTCGGCTCATCATTATCTCAAAACAAACCAAATTATACGAATGCTTTCGTTGAAGGGAATTGGAGAAGTTTATTAAATTATTCCGTGAATCACCAGATTTATCTTCTAGTATTGATTTTTTTGCCTTTTGAGCAAAGAAAACATTTTACAACAAAAATATTTTTTTACATTAATATTAATACAGCCAACAAATTTTAATTTCAGTTTATTTAAACAATTGTAAAAAGATGCGATAAAATTTTAAGGTTCACATTTTGATTTGTATTTTATTTTTCTTCAATTCAAGCATTGCAACTAAAAATAACGAAAAGCTTTCATGTAACAAGGATACAATCTTTTTAAATTTGATGTCATATCTTCTTTATATAAATATAATAAAACAGGTTTAGATAGAAACATAAATACATTTTTAATAAAATTTCTGAAAAAATGTATTCAATTTTGATCTTTTGAATTGTAAAAGAATATGTATTTATTTCTGTTTTCAATCAGCATCCAATCTGCTGTAACAAAACGTGAATTAATGTTGATATATTTGTGTGGGTAATGAAATTTTACCCTTTGTTTTGTTTATTTCTTGCTCAAAATGTATTTTTGTTTACTACCCATAAAGCTTACTAATTTGAGTTTACAATTTTTGCTAGAAGTAGGTATCAAAATTTTTTAAATGTAGATTTAGTTTTTGCTTGGAATAATGGCGATGGCTTGTAGATTAAGCAGATTAGATTCCAAACGCAGTAAATGTCAAATGTATTAAAGCAAGGAAACAACATTAAAAATGCAAAGAAATAAAGTCACGTAACGTCGGCATATCACTCGATAAATGTAAATATTTTTTACAAAGTAATTGTCGGATTATACAAAAATATAAATTATGCATTTTTGTATTATACCAAATAAAATCTTAAACGCGTTATAATAATTTGATAACTTGAAAGTAATAGCGATCATAAAACTTGAATCAATAATAAAGTATAACAAAGTTGTTTTAAATAAAATTTGCATAAATTTTGTAGTGCACTCGTATGGATCAAGCGTTCTACATACATATTTAAAAATAAAAAAAAAATAAAAACCAGTTTTTTATTTAATTTGAAATGTTTACAAAAGTTGCGTTGTATTAAATAATAAAACATTGTTTTTAGTATTTTTAAATTAATTGTTAATTAATTCATATGTATGAGAAAAATAAAAATACCTAATTTTATTTTGTTTTATCCCGGCGCATCCACCATTTTTACGTATGGTACTTTTCTTTAGCATTTAACACACTTACTTTTCCATTATGTTCGCATATTTAAAAACTTAGTTTTTATGTAGGCTAAATTTTTTACAAGAAATTTTGGTCTTTTGTGAAATTATGTAGATTTTTACTTTTGGTAGAGTTTAACTGTTGAATTATTGATTGTTCACCCAGATATTACTCAAAGATAAAGCGTCAAATTCAGTAACAAAGTAAAATAAAACCGTGCGAGTCGTAAGACCGAAAATTAGACATTTACATTTTGTTTACCTGTGCGCAGTTTTCGCTAACAACGGGTCTTGAGAGAGCCTTCTCTCCATAAAACAGGATGGGGCAACCCTAGCCGTGCAACTAAACTAGAGCGACAACCAATGCATATAGTCAACAAAATTTAACTCTTCTTGTCTTTTTGAAAACATATTATAAATAGAGAGAGAATCATAGCACGTAATCTCTTTTTACTTCGACATAGGTTTTATACTGCAGTATCATGGGAATGCAGTTGATTTGGAAATCTATGACAAGCAATGCGTCGCATCCGTTGCGCCGAAATTGTACAAAATAAACGCTCGTTTAGATTAACGCCAGCACTCGTTCTGTGGTTGTAGGAATTCTGTTTGGCTAATGGATTAATGGCACCATCCGAACAAGAAAATCGTCATGACCTGCACACGACTTTTGATGATATGTTTACGGTTACAATTAAATTAAAACCCAGTTATTATTTCCTATTTTCTAATTAGAATTTTTGTTTTATTTTATAATGGAGATTTTCTAATATCAAAGATGCTTTTGCAAATTTGTTAAGAGAATACTAAAACAGGCTGTTAATATTAAAATGCAAAATTAAACGAATTGCTTGCACATACATAGGATTAGAAGATTATTAAACTACGTTGTTTTGCATTAACTATTTTAATTTTGTTTTGCATTTAAGAAAAAAACAGCGTTTTAATTTAGTGCTGTATCGGAAAAGATCAAAGGAAGAAAAGATTTTTTCTAAAATAATAAACTGAGTCATTCATAGTAAATTACGAGGACACATTTCATCCATCTTAAGCGGGTGGAAGAAACTCATTGAATATTTAAATATACGAAGTAAATGTATAAAAAAAAACTCTTTACTCTTTTAATATTTATCTCTTTAGCGATTTACAAAGTCACTGAATTTAATGAACATCTTTTATGTTTGCATTTACATAATGTTTGTGCTTTGATACGTAAAACAAGTTTCGTTATATACAGTATTTTGCCTTTGAAAGATTATTCCACTAAGACTAAATACAAAATTAGACATTTGCATCATAGATAAATCTATTCTCTTAACGCATAATTTCTGGTTTGTAACAAAACACCTTAAATTAAGAAGCAATCACAAAAACATGCACCTGTTTCACAATAATTATACAAAATCACGGAACGAAAGCATTACTACCTCGATAACCTCTGATAGCCCAACACCATATTTCACTAGAAGGAAACGGCTTTCACCAACTCTTATATCGTTGCTTGGGCTACCGAAGTACTGGAGATTCTTAACTATATAATAATAGTTACCATCGATCCAACTTAAAAATCGTATTTTTATTTCTATAAATAAATGAACAGCTTTAAATCGTTTTATTGTGGCCAACACAAAAACCGACATGTGACAAAGGGATAATCTCTATTAAGTGATTAAACCAGCTTCGCTTTTCGACGGTCCCGTGTTTTTATTTTGACTCACGAAACTGGCACGATCTGTCGATAGCACGATATCTAATTGTAAACTTTTTAAATGGATTCACTGGAATCGTGTTATCCACATGAAAGCATCAAACAAGTAAAAATAAACAATAACAAGAATTTGACAGAGAGGAAAATAAATTTGCAAATGAGATTAGAATTCGATGAATTAAATTGCAAATGTTGATCCTCTGTACCAATGATCAAAGTATTAAAATACAGCTTTCTATGGAAAACTTGTTGACTAATTTCTATAGGTAATTGCTTTAGTAAAATATTAATGTATTTATGCAACACATTAACTTAATTGATTGCTCTGTTTTTATTTCAAAGTAAAAGTATATCTATGTAATCACTACTAAGTGCGTCCGTTGAGTAGAACAGTTATTTCAAAGTATTTTGGCCCATTTCTTATGTTCTTACTACATGGGTCTGTTTAGAATAGACCTTAATTGTAATATAGTAAACAACAATGATATTTTTTTTTATATTAATGTGCATCAAGTAGGTTGTAGAAGTCTTTAACTTAAAGGCCGATTCACACAAAAAGTGTCATTAATGTATAATGTCATTCAGAACAAATTTCATCACATCAATAATAATGACAAAAATCTTTATGTTTGCTACCCTACTTTAATTAAGTTGTTAATTTTAATTATTTTTTGATACTTGGGGCACACATTTATTTGAAAAAATATTTTTTAGGAAAGATTGAGGTTAGGATTGTTTGAATTTTTTCATGGTTGCCACCTTAAAATAATCCTTTTCAACGACTACTTCGATGCACATTAATATGAAAACGAGTATAGAGATAAAGTGAAATAATAATTAAATATTAAATAAATTAATAAAAATAATAGTATATTATAATACTAGTTTATAAGCAACCTTTTAAAACACGCACGGTTTAAGAGCACGACGCGTCAGCGGAGTGCTTTTAACGTCGTAAGTTTCTTAAAGGCGCTTATAAACGAGTGTTATACGCTATTTTTTATTATACCTGCCCATTTACGATCTTTTATGAGCATTGAAAAAATGTGAATTTACACAATAAAATTATCAAAGGTTGTTTGTGAATCGTTTTCGTAGAGACGGTTACTAGTTTACGTTGTTAAACACATTTTTTCACGTTGTAATTGGTCCGGACATTTCACTATTTCTTGTTACCTAGACAACTTTAAAATTTCAGCGTGCTGTAAAGGCCAAATTGCACACACTGCAGCATGTTTTAATTTAGGATTATGATGCAGGTATAATAAAAAAGTAAATGATAATTAAATGGTTTTTAGGTACACAATCAATAGTTGTTATCATCATTAAAATTAGTCATAATTAAACGAATTTCAGAAATAATAATGTTATAATAAAACTAATTTGACACATCCAAATTTTCGCGGCGTGTCATTCACTAAAATGGTACATTTTTAGGACATAAAAACCGTTAGGTACAAAATGATTTTTAAATATAAAATCTATCGATTTTATAATTATTATAGTTATTTCCTCGACGAGTTTGACTGTAAATCGGACGCTTTACTTCAAGAGTGGATATTCCACGAGGTGGAATAAATTAAGCGATTTACACGAAGACGAGTTGAATACAACATTTTATTTCGACTCAACAAGGCTTAAAATTGCATTAAATCTGTTAAAAATAATCAATCTAATACGTTTCGTATTGAGAAATACCAAACAGTTTTCACACAAGAGAAATTTAAAAATTTAAATTTTAATCGTGTCGAAGAATAAAAATTTTAAGGATTTTGCCTCACTTTTTTAGTTTTGTATTATATGGGGCTGTTCACCACACAACACTTTTTAAGGTATTTGAACCTGTTTTTCAAGGTAGTTTTTAAAAGTTAAAATTGAAGTATTTTGCCCTGTTTTTAAAGAATATACAGGATGCGCCAGAACTCGCGCCCCTGAGAAAAATGCCATATAAGGTAAGATACCAGGAACATGGAAAAAATGTTAAAAAAATTTTATCTATAAAAATTTCGAAGTTATGAGGGTTTAAAGTTTGCACTTTGACTCTATTTATTTCTGTTGGAAAAACAATTTTCCAAGTTTTTTTGCTATAGTCTATTAAAAGAGGAAAGAAGGAAGCTATATTCTAAATTGTAACTCTGTTCAATGTTATTTGAGGCTTTTATTGCCAAATTTTTCTCCCTTTACTAAATAATTGTAAAAAAACATGTACAAGATTATAAATATCATTAAATAGATATAAAAAAATGTCAAATGTCAAAAATTAAATGTCAAAATTTTTGGACAGATGGAATTTTTTAAACATTTTTTCATGCTCTTGGTTTCTTACCTTACTTGAAAATTTTCTCTGGGGCGCGAGTTCTGGCGCACCCTGTATAACAGACCTACTCGGTAATGTAAGTGTATACCTAATCGAATGTTATAACATATTTAGTTAGAAAGGGCTCTGTAGTTTATTATACCTGGTGTCCCACCGTGTATACAAAATTTTTCTTTGATTTGACTCAAAATGTTTGTGTATGCCAGCATAATTGCAGTAGCCAGAAGTAATCGTGCTAGTGGCTTCCTATTCTCCGGGGAATTAAGTCTGCTAAATTAGTGAGGTACCCAAGCAATCGGAATTTGTCAGTAATAGTCTTGAAATAACTTCTCGTAGGTAGGTAGGTGATTGCTGATGAGATTCTCCTTCCAATGTGATTGTTGTGCCGGTTGTTGGATTCTCTATGCAAGTGGAAGCAATCGTCGCACACGTAGTATAGTTAACATTTAATCATAAGGTCGACATCAACCGCGAGCAGGTGCTAATCCCTTCGGATTAAGCCAACGTTGTCAGTCGACATGCACGGATACATCATCGCACCATTCCCACCTCGCGCAGGGCGCTGCACCAACTGATGCTTTGTCAACTGGATAAATAGCAACACGTCGGCCTATACAAATGGTTGTTGCGTTCGGATTCAACCCTCTTAAAAATGACGGCCATTATCTGGCAGACAGATCGTGAGCAATCTGACTAATGTAAAGCGCTGGCCTTCTCATATACATCCACCATGTGAATTTATTCCGAGAATATATTTATAAGATGGTGATTTATTTTTACATTAGTGCCCCGCTTCCGCGCCTGTCATATCACAGACGCGCTTACATTCATCAAAACGAGGATTGATTGCGCATTATAAAACAATACGAGAACCTTCGGATTCTTGCTTCGAGTTGCAGCGGTTCTATACCATGGCTCCGACGCTTGCCTACCATCATTATTCAAACTTTCTTTCTATTATGCGGCTTTCAGTTCGGCACAACGCCTTCACAATGTTCTACAATCTAAATAGATAAATGGCCAAATCTAACTACTGTACTAGAACACAAATTTTCTCGGAAAATATTCAATAACTGTCGAAGAGAGATTTGCATGTGTTTCTTCCCATTTTAAATAGAAAACAAGCCAATCTTCTGCTGTATGTCGTGTCAAGAGAAACCAAAGTCGGAACCAAATTACGTGAGCCAGATAGATATTAAATAGATAGATAAAAAAAGTGTAAAGGACAAAATTGTAGAGAATCAAATCTGCTTTAAAAAGTCCGCGACACCAAATCTCCATCTTTAATGGTTTGGGTTTAAATAGTTTCTTAGACACGCCACATACAAGCGAAATATTTTCGTCACTAAAGATAGAGTTCTAGTGTCGTGGACTTTTTTACTACAAATTTAATTTTCTACAACTTTACACTTTTCAAAAAAAGTTAAAAAAAAACATGAGGCAAAGCAAACATTTCTGTTCTGTTTATTATTTTATATTACGATTGTCAGCAAAATTTTCATTATTTCATTTCTTACTGTCAAGTATCAATTTAATATTCTATCTGCCTGTAACTTTTTTGTTAGTGTTGTCATCATCTTCATTTAAATAAAACATTATTTTTTTCGTTTGTCTCAAATTCGCGCTAGTGACACTCATTGAATAGCAGCAATGCATTGATATGTTTTTTTTTTTAAGTGAACATGCTAAGTTCAAAAAAATGCTTCTGTAGGTATATTGCAATGCAATATCAATTTATTTGTGCCTTAAAATGTGTAAAAACGATTTTCTCTTTTAAAAATAAGTTCTTTTCTTATCGACTTTTATTGATTTGAATACCAGTTAAAAAGTAAGAATCCACTAAGTTATTGAAATATTCAAATTTATTTAAAACGTAATTTTCGTCTTATGATAACTTTAGGTTTGGGACTCATGGATCTTATTGAAAAAGTGTACCAGTCCAACCGAATGAAGCAAAAAAAAAGCATAAAAGGTCAACAAACCATTTAGAGCATTTATCTGATTTTGTTTTTTTTCTGAATCCGTTCCACTTAGTTTTGAGAAAACATTAAAGAATGAATGCTTTCAATGATTTCTGGTAAAAGGTCTTGCTTATTTATTATTGGCAAAAGTGTATTGAAATCAATTATTTCGATCAATAAAACTGATTTAACGCAAATGTTTAATTAAAAATTTGATTTAAAAAACGGGACTTCAAATGTAACAATAATAAATATCCTTGAAGCACTTGCTTTGCGACTTGGGCTTAGCATCAGTGAATGAAATAAAATCGGAGTAAAATCAAACCGATGTGTTTGGTGTTCTCTTTGCAAATCCATACTTATGCACAAAGTCCAAAAACACACAGAGAGAGACGAATGTGTTCTTCTTTTTGATTTGTGTGTGGTCCTCGGACCGGCTTCCTTTAGTAAACACCCCGGACTTTTTATGTTCCCGTGTCGTTAGAATGCAATGAAAAATGGTGTCGAATTCCGGAGTGAGGTTGTTTATTGGTTGGCTAAGAGCGTCGCTATCTGCACTCAGCAATGGTATGATTTACTACCCGATATAGACGCCACGCAGCGGTGTACCGGATAACAGAGACGATTTATGGATCCGTTGCTAAAATAAACCCGATTTTAATTATCGCGACCATTAAATGTAAATAAAAACACAACACGAGATAGCCGGCCATGGGCCTTCATTAACGCCCGGAATGCAGCAAATTCCGGATTGTTTTACTTAAATTAACTGGCCACATGCCGACAGGGAAATTTCCGGTACATCGGATTCAATAATCAGTGATACATTTTTGCGGAGATTACGCAATATTTGCTAGCTTTGGTCTAAGCTGGAAGAAAGTTAGTTGCTTTGTAAAATTGTGCACATCTGAATTTAATGAACTAATTGTGATTTTACAGAAGGAACTGCCGGGGTTGAAGTTACTTGCAATTACGGGCGACGGTTTGAATAAGACTTGCACGAGATAGGCTTCATTTGTTTAGAACAGAAACTAAAAATGTGCACTTTATTCTTTTGACAACTTTAACTGGAATAAGAGAAACGTACAAGCAATTTTTTCTCTACACCAGAGAACACAAAGACCTTTGAATTATTTCAGGTCTAGACTTAAGAACATGAAAACAATCTTTTACTTGTATTTCAATTATTACAAAGTTTTTTAAATTGATGAAAACTGTTTAGGTACAAAAACCACTACTAATACTACAGTTAGTTGACATGTTATGAAAAATCGAAAATTTGCTAGTTGTTCACAGTATGGTTTTTTAGAACTTTATTAATTATTTACAGGTTGCCACGGTGTTGTCACAAATAAAAATAAATAAAGATTTTGACATTTTCTCTTAACGCGTTTTTAATTATGAATCTGTGGAACTTTTTATTGTTACTATTTTCAAGAAATCTTCTGCAATGGGCCTCTGCAAACGAAGAAGAAATATACAAATCTGTTGTTCTAATTGCAGACCAAAAAATTGGTGATCCAGTTCAACAATTTATAGGTACAGGAAATATATTAAATGAACGATGGGTTCTCGCATTAAGCCGAATCATCAAACCTAAGGCAGAGTTAGTGGTAATTCCAGGTCATGAAGTATTTATTGATATCAGCAAAAACAAAAACAAGTACCGTGTAATAAATATACTGAAGCAAGAAGGTAAGATTCCAATATTTCCATATACCTTCAATTACTGTATAGACATAATTTTCAGACTGGTCAAAATCTGAACATGCTTTCACCTTACTACAAACTGCCCCTGATATAAAATTTGATAACTTTACGACTGTCAAAAACATGTTTTATAGTTTCAATGCAAAAGGTAAACTTAATTCGAATTGTGAACTGGTAACTTGGCACTTAGATCTAAAAAAAAGGAAATGGACTAAAATACGAATTTCTGTTCATCTTAAAGTCTCCTCGACCATTTGCAAAGCTAACACTGCCTATGAATCTTGTGTTAGTGTTTTGAATACAAATTATTTGTTAAGGCCGTGTGTCCATAAAGTTGTCCTAGGAGCTCCTTTAGTATGTGATGTATCAGTTAAAGGAATCTATTTTGGCGAAGATGCAATTCAGTGCAGTAAATCTTTAGCTATATCTGTTAATAAAGTGTACCTTTTCGAACAAGATCCCAGCATGCTACACTTTTTGTATGGGCAAGCACTCCGTAAAAAACTAAAAAGAAAGATAAACGCTCCAGAAGAGCCGACTCAGGTTAAGTTTGAGATTTCAAGCTCAAGTAAAACCAGTACATCACCTGAAGGAACCACCATGCAAAGTTCACAATCTCATTCAGTTACTCAATTGGCAGAAGAACAGGCTTCAGCTTCATCACAAAATAGTGCACAACCTCAAAATAATAACTCATCTACTCAAAATCAGTCTAAACCACCAACTGAAGTAAATCAAGTACAGCCTTTAGATAGTCGGGCAAACAAACCGTTTGTAGCCATCACTCAGGCAAATCAAGAGAAGCCTTTAAACTCGTCTCAAGGTGGCAATGGCAAGGCAAACGAACCGCTTACAAACGCCACTCAACCAAAACAAGACAAGCCTTTAGACTCGTCTCAAGGGGCCAATGGAAAGGTGGATCAGGCAAACGAATCGCCTAAAGGCGACACTGAGGTAAATCAAAACAAGCCTGTAGAGTCTCAAGGTGGTGGTGGAAAGAGTGTTCAGGACGACACAGATCAGCAAAAAGCGTATAAAAAATTGCTTTCTGTTATAAAGTCCGGTACTTTCGAAGAAGGTGATGCATACATTTCCGAATATTTGATAGATTCTTCGCACTATGAACTTGAAAATATGAATATGAATCCAAGTGATCGAGAAGAAGATTCGGAGTATCTTAAAAATATGATCTTTAGAAAGAGAGAACAATGTTCGGGTGGAAATTATTGGAAAATTCAATACTGCTTCCTTTTGATTTATCATTTATTGTTAACATTATTTATTTAATAAAGTATTAATACATTCCAAACTGTGAATCACATCTTAAGTTCTATTTTGTCAACATTCTAATGATTTTATGAGCTTCAAGCTCGTAGAAATTTATGAACGCAAATGTATAAAAGCTTCCTTCTGGTACAACGAAACATTCGTCGTGACAAAGGGAGGGTTGGTTATAACAGTGCGTGGGCCATCGCAGAAGTCCAATTACTCCAAATTCGCAAAAAACTGGTAATCCACTGTCGAAGGTACATATTTTCATTTTTCGGTCCGTTTTAGTAGTGGCATACAAAACTTGGTTTTTTGCTTTTCCCCATATTTTTACTAAATTGCTGGTCACTTCATGCGACTCCATCAACTGGTAATTGTAAACCTCGTTTTCTCTCAGCGTGAATGTTACGTGACACTCTTTAAATGTTTGCCGTGGTAGAATGTGTATTCGACTGATTTGCGACCCAAGAAAATTTATATCTCGTTCTGTTTGTGCCACTGCTAAGTTTGATGTCGGTGTGAAAGCAATATGTAGTAACGCGTAATTGTATTGAGGATTAGATACATTTGTTTCAATTCCTAGGTTTGAGCAACCCAAATATGCGAATAAGTTTTTGCTAGGGTAGATATCTAGGGGATTCTTTACAGTTAGAATATGTCTTTTGGTAAGTACCACTCCATGTGCTATAGCCACAGGTTGCTTTTGTTCTTTTTTTATGAAGCAGGCAATGGGACTAGGTCGACTTTTGGAAATAGAAAGGAGTACAACTAGTAGGAAAGCTAAAAGTGTCACCAGTCGACACATTTGAGCTTTAATAGCTGAAAATAATACGTTTGTGTAGTGTGTAGTGTTAAATATTAAAATTATTTAATATTTTACCGGCGAATAACGAAATTTCTGATGCAGCAATGGAAGTAATCTGATTTTATCAATATGATATTAAGATTAACGACACAGACAGATAACAATATCAAAATTTCATTGCCAACTAAACAAGAGAAGGTTTCTTAAGATGTTTTATGCTGAGAAATTTAAAAAAGGCTAAAATTCTTGATGATTTTGTACAGTTGTCCGAGTAGTAATTTCAGTTCTGGTGCAAAACCGCACGCAATAACCCGTTTAACGTTTATGTTGTTTATGCATTAGTCGTATGTGACAGTGTGAAAGGGTTTTGATAGTGAAAAGTGGGGGTGTGTATGGCGTGTCCTGGTCCAACGTGACAATGACAAGTTGGCCGTATATCCCTTTGGACCACTTGAACAAATACGCTTAAACTGACGCAACCGCCACCGATTGTTATTTATACTTATTTACGTTGGACGCACACTTGGGACTGATTGATTATTGTTTAAACGGGACGACGCGATCGTTATGAAATCATTCGACGCTAATTCCACTTGCGAGGCTTCATAAAACACACGTTATTACAGGTGCAATTAAACCAAACGGATTTGACATTAAGTGCACCCTTAAATAACTTATTTGATATCAAACACACGCGGGGGATATTGACGTGTCGAGTGATTTTTACACTAGCAACTTTAGAAACCAAACAAATAATGTTTTCTTCAACCAAAAATGCCAAATAGCCTTACGTTGGTAAAGTTTTTACAGCGTTAAATTTGTCTATCTATTCTAGAGCATTAAAAACACCAAAATAGACACAAGAAAATTGAGTTTTTGATGTTTCAAAGCTGAAATCACTAGTGGACTTTACAATAATAAAACATTGCTCAAAAAGACAGTCTCATTCTGCTTATTATTGCCAATGTCTCTTTTTACGATATTAAATAAGTTCAATTTATCAAAGGATTGAAAAATTTCAAAGTCGAACCCACGAATTAGGATGTATTTATTAAAATTTATTAAAAAAACTTCAAATTTTTTTTTCTACGACCCTAACAGGAAGAAAGTTTCTCCACCATAATTTCCGAACGAAAAGTGGCGAGTTACCTCCCAGTCTCGGGCAGTAACTTCTAACTGTGGGAGGAAATGCTATACTTTCCTCTCTTATAATACAAATAACTATTTTCTACGACCATATACGAAACTACAGTGCGATCAAAAACTCTGTCTAACAAGCAAGCGTAGAAGAAATTGAAAACGTATGTCTGTGCAAAATAAAATGTCACAGTGACAAATGAGAAATGTCAAAATGTTTGTTATGTAAATTATGACAGGAAACCGTGGTGAACGATTTTTATGAATAAACACCAACAAAATCTTATTTTAGTTTGTTTTGAGACGTTTCATAGATCAATTCAATTTAATTAGCTCAATGTTTTAGTTTTTATAAAATAATTTTTTGACATCTAGATAACATACGAACTGCCATGCAACATACGTCCTCAACTAGGACGCCTACTTGATCGAAAGACTTTTTGATCGCACTGTAGATCATAACGTACAATTACATATGCGCGATAATTGGCAATATCGTACGAGGTCGAAAACCTGTGCGATTTGTTTTCGCACTGTGTGTTAGAAAATTAACGCACAATTCACACTCGAATGTTTTGTATTTTTTCATTTAACGTATTTTTTTTTGTATCCATTATAAAAAATAAATCGTTATTCAATGTATTTTTGTATCCATTATAAAAGTAAATCGTTATGAAAAAAAATATGTTCGTAAGAAAAAAATTATTTATGGTTGTAGGAAAAATAGTGTACAAAACTTGCAGGAAAGTGCAAAGTATTGCCTGCACTCGGCTAACGCCCCGTGCGCAACTTTCCCGCTTGTGCGTTATTTATCACTTTCCCTGCTCGTTATGTAATATACTATTACAATAGTTTATAATGGTGTAAATAGTGCAGCATTTTTTGGAAAAGAAATTGTTTAATCAAGAAACACTTGGTTCCATACTTTTTGTTCACTCTGTATGTAGTGTGTAGTTGGCTTTCTTTGTGATAGGATTGTATTAAAGCTCTATAAATAATGTGTTGGCCCTGCGAGACGCAATGACGCTAAAATTTTAATATCTGATGTTAGATGAAAGAAGGAAAAATGTAAAAAGACGACGACTTGATGAGGAATATTTACAAAAGACGCTTTTAGTATAGCCTCGTTAACATATACATAATGTAAGTCATTATTATGTAAATAAATGCACAATCTTAATGTCAATAATAGAATTCATTCAATTTGCATTTGAATGAGAGTCGTATGTTACTTTTGAGACATCCAGTCTATGATATGTGAATCTCTACAGTATATAATGTTTACATTTTATTCCTTTTACAAAGCGTTGCGACGAAAATTGAAACACTTATTAAAATAGAAAACCAAAGGCCACATTTTATCGTTGTAGCGTGTCCCAAATTACACCACACCCCACATTTGAGATTTTCGTTAAATCAAGCTCGATTTTTGCAATTTGTACGTCTCTGATATTGATCGGCTGTGTCATTAGATATTTTTATTTCCAGACGACATAAAATTGCCTTAAATTTATAGATACATAAATATTTATGGTTGCAGTCAAACGTGCTACGGCGCTACATGAATATTTTGACACTAATAATTCGAAAATATTTTTGTGCAGTGCAAATTTGATTAGTTATTGATGATCTCGTCAAAACCACAAATAAATAACTCGCATGAGTGCTTGGTGATACCATCAATTCGTTACGGAAACACACATGCTAGGAGAATTTCTACAATGCATGATGAGTCGGTTAATATAATTCGGTTAATTGTCTGAACTAAACTTCCACTAATGACACGTACACTGTTTAGTGGATTTTTGTGTTGCAAAAATAACATTATTCAATTCTCAAACTGTGGTACAGAAAAACGAGTGATTTAATCAGAGATTATGGAAGTGATGCATTAGTTTTACCAGCGGGATTTTTTGGGCGAAGGGTTGGAGGGATAGAGAAGACAGAATGATAAATGCAACACGTAAACATTACTCACAATTGAAATAGTAGGGCCGTAATTTTGATCTAAATCTAACTTTCGTCCCAACAGATTAAATATAAATTTAATCAACTGGTTATAAATTATTTAACAACATAGAATAAGAAAATTAAAAAAGTAGTGACAACTTGAAAGATAGTTGAATTTGAATATACAACAATATGACTTTTTGTTTGTGCTAATGTGGATGTGTAATTATAATTGCCAAATTTTTAATTTTAATCACTTCTTCCATAAACCTGCTATGAATAATTAAGAACTAAAAACCGCCAACAAAATGCAACTCCGGTTGCACCTTCCTTCACAAAAGCTTCTTTGTCCCGACAATCCGATTACCGGTTGGTCGTTGCCACCTCCGCTTCGAAAATGCGACCCGAAGAATCAATTTGCTTGTCCTATCCTCCTCTAAACGATTCACACTCTCACTTACAATAATATTAGACCAACTTGTGTAATTATACATTTCCCCATTTCCCCCTTTGCCCTTCGTCAACTTGTTGAGATGATGCGAGCTTGAAGTGTAACCTTGTAAGTGATCCAGTTACAAAGTTTCCATTAATTTACATTATTGAATTTGCGCTCTGTGCACATATCCACATATGCAATTCAACCACTTCAAGCGGATTGATGCTTCGTGTTGCCTATGATTTCGAAATGGGGTATTATTAAACAATCCGTAACAATCTAGCCAGGCGGATATGATGTGCTACGGTTTGGATTGCTAGTGGTATTTCTCAGCGTTTTATTCGCATATGAATGAAAACGATGACACTAGTCGGAACATAAAAGCGAGCTCTCAAATTACTGCACTGTTTCAAAATGTTTGCCAGATTTAGCCTTTATACACAAAAATTGGCTTTTGATTTAATCTTGTTTTGTGCACTTAAGAGTATGTGTAATAAAAGTGCTTACTTTTTATAAAGCTACATAAAACTTGTAGTAAGAGGAATGGTTTACAATAATGTATTTTATAAAACTAACTAAACTACTTTAGTCGCCTTAATGTCAGTGCACGAGATACGAAACTTGTGATGAAGGTAAACAACAGTTACAAAGTTAATGACTGTTGGTATAAAAGAAGCTTAATCTTCAAGTGTTATAACATATATAAACAACGTCGTAATACATAATTGCAAAAATTGAAAATTTCATATTTTACAAACTTGTTTAAAAGTTCGTATCATTGAAAAAATTGAAGTTATATTTACTATCCCGGCGCATCCACCATAAATGTAAACATTTAAATTAATTAAAAGACATAAAATACCACAATTGGGCTTCGTGTTTGCACAAAAAATATTAAATAAACTTGTCAATGCGTTGCAAAGTGTTGCATAAAAGCAAAAATAATTAAAAATAAAAAATAATTTTTCTCATGAGCTTTTTCTGGTGTGAGTAGGTAATATGCAACAAAATAAATTTGTAATGTAAATAACTATATACAGGGTAGTTATGGCGTGACTGACACAAAGAAATTAACAAGACAGGAAACACAATTTTTAAGGTTATTTGTCTTTCCATCGTTGGAAAACACTTTAGTGATTCAAGCCTTTTTGAAACTTTTCTATTTAGGAAACATTGTCTTTACAAAGACTCAACGGCAGAAGCATATTTCCCAAATTCGCCATAAATGAGAATTAGATCTGTTTTCTCATGGTTCGAATGTATTTTGACTTTTTGCTAAATTTAATGTCAGTTCTGACCACGATCGTAAAATAGACAGGTCTTGAAACTCCATTCATAAATACGTTTGAAAATTGAATTATTTTTTCTGAATCGCAGGTGGTTATGGAGGGCAACTATACCCGTGGCGCCTTCACGTGGTGATTTTATTAATTCACTGTTTGACAGCATTTTGGCAGCTAACCACAAATTTAAAAAGCAAATTTTTCTCTATTTCCAACTTTTCTAAATATTTTAGCTGCTTGTGCACAGTTTTTCGGTGTTTTAGGATGGTTTTCTTTGATTTATACTTCATGTTTTCTTGGTTAATATCTTGTTTTCTTTCGTTCTGTTTAACTTGATTTCTTATCTAAATTAAATATTAAAAAAATTTTTTGGTTTTGAGTTTGTCGTTCAATGTTTTTGGCAATCAAAAAGGTAAATATATTTGGTTTTTATATCTTGTTTACACAAAAACACTTCTGCAGATGCCCAGAATTTGTGCTGTTTTCCATTGAACGACTAAATGAAGTAGTAAACAATTGTGTTTTTTTTTTGGGTGAAAGAAAAATTGGACCTAAGGGCAAGGAATGAAACTCTAAATACTGTACTGCAAAGAAAAGACAGAAGCTGTTAATTACATTTTGAGAAAAAAGATACAAAATTAGAGAGAAATCATTAAAACATTTTACATTGAAGCATTTAATCGACTAGGGTTTTGAGTTTTGACATATTTGTAGTCTAAAAAGTAATATTTTGGCTTAAAGTCCTATAGATAAATGAGTCCACAAATGAATCAAGTTTTTAAAAAAATATTTATTTCTTTACTCTGTTTACAAAGTGCCCGCTCACCACAAAAATAGATCCTGAAATTGTCTTTATTGTYACTGTGGTTTTCTTTATTATTCAAAAAATRTTGCTGRACACGAAGTSGGTCCCGACCATCGTGTTTCTGACCAAGTAAAAAACACCATTTTTATAAATCTTGGAAGATTGTCTTTACAAAATCCTTCTACATTGTACATTTTGCACCAACCTTGATCGCTACATTATTAGTTAGAATTGGATAACTAAAAAATAACTTATGTATAAAAGTTACTTACTAAGTTAAAAGATGTTTCCTATCATCAAGTGTAAAACCAAACCAAAAACCTCCTCGAGGACTAAATGAATGAAGCGGCAGTTAGCTGCCACTTTTATTAAACATATTGTACTTTATATGTGGCGCTTATTAAGTTGTTTCTTGCACATTTTTTAACAATTTTGACAAGCCCACAGTAACCTAACAAATTATGACAAGCGCTAATTTAATATTTGACATTATTTATGCACGGAGACGTCATTTTTCGTTCATAAATACGCAGTAATTAACGTAGTATCCGATAGAGGCACCACGGGTATAGTTGCCCTCAAAACCTACTGAGATCCAAATTTTTTAATTCAATTTTGAAACACGAGTTTCCAGACCTGTCTATTTTACGATCGTGGTTCTGACAAATAAAATTATTGGAAGCAAAGCTATAGTGGATTCATAATCGATTTTTCAAAAAATGCGAAATCTAAAATATCCACGTTAGCTTTGCAAATGTATTGTGGGTTGTATTTTCAATTCCGTCAGGCTCATTATCACTCGTGAAATACCCTGTATTTTCAAAATTATTAAGTTTAAATTTGTTCCAATTCTTTTTATTCGACCCTTGTAGTAAAATTTGAGTGTTCTTTAAAGTTACTTAAATAACATGCTTAAACACCTTGTATAACAAGCAAATATTTAAGTTTGCAACTCACGTTTTAAGATTAATTTCATCCTAAATTTATTTAAAATAGATTCCAAAAAATGTACTTTGAAAATGTTTCTGTAGTCGGTGGTGGAGAGAGTTAATTTGAGAGTTTATTATTGCTCCAAAACAGTAAAAAAGGAATAAGTAATAAAAGATTTATTGCAACATTAACAGTCTGAGAAATGACCGCTACACCTTGCAGAGTGGCGTTGGCCGTTATTAATAATTTAAACAAGCGTATCGGGCTTTGTGATTTATTATCTGTAGCAGTCTTGCGGTGTGGGTGCTATTCGCTTGGTATTGTTTACAGCACCGCAGGTTAAATGAATTGTCGTATTGTTTGTTATTAATTATGATATCGGTTTATAGAGACTCGGGTCTGTAAATGGATATCGTTTAATGCTCGGAAGTGTAGTGGTGACAGAGCATCGTTTGATAAATGAACCCGAGGGCGACTTTGATAATTGTTTCTGGGTGACGCTTGTTTGTGTCACGTGTTGACTTCTTAACGGAAGTGGAATAACTAATGGAGTTTTAATAGACGACGTAAGATCTCCACACGCACCTTAACTTGTTAGTCTTAGATATGTTTCATTACGGTAAAAGTGCCACACACCGGAGTGACACGCGAGCGGCTTCATCTAAATGCCGTGTCATAAATAATACAGTCGGGGGTTGTATATGGCGTGACTGGAATGATTGACCTCTTCTTTAATTAACCATAAATCAAGCAATATTCACTTTAGGCTCCTCGCGGAACTCACCTTTGTACATCACGTGGCTGAAAACGTTGGTGATTATCCTGAATTCCGGATTGGACCTGTCGCCGATCTGGAAAAAATAAAAAACCGTTTTTAGACAAAGCAAACATCGCACAAACACCGCAGCCTTGCCCATCTGTGGCGTGACTAAAATCACTCTTGGCTCTTTCAACTCTCGGCCACGCTACTGCATATCACATACTCCAAGCTAATTTAAAAACATAAGTGCCTTGTTGCTATTTGTTATCTCTGATAGATCGCATTCGCCCTAATTAAAAAATTCAACGCTGCAAAATGTTGCAACGATCGATGCAAGACATGAACATAGCGTTAGTGACAACTGACTATTTATGCAGCATCCTTTTACGCAATCAAGATCAAACACACCAAGCCACTTTGAAACGAAACATAAATTAATTACATATAATACATACATCAAATCAATTCAAAAGCAGCATTATAGGTGTTGTATGAGAAATAATTATTTTCAGCTTGATTTAAAACTAAAATTGGATCGGAGAAGCATAAAAAATAATAACGCATTCATTGCAAGAAATAAGGGCAAATATATATAGTAACGACAACGTCTAGCTTAACGCTATTTTACTTAATAAAAATAAAATAATAATACAAGGTGTGCCAGAACTAGCGCCCCAGAGAAAAATGCCATGCCAAGAAAAATCCCAAGGTAAGATAGCAGAAACATGGAAAAATTAATGTTAAAAAAATTCTATCTATGAAAATTTCGATGTTGTGAGAGTTTAAATTTTGCACTTTGACTCTATTTATTTCTGTTGGAAAAATAATTTTCTAAGTTTATTTGCTACAGGCTATTAGAAAAGGAAAGAAGCTGTATCTTAAATTGTAACTCTGTTTCATGTTAATTGTGGTTTTTATTGGCAAAATTTTTGTATCTATACTAAATAATTATAAAAAAACATATACAAGATCACCAATAAAACTAAATAGACATAAAAAATGTCAAATGTCAGAGAATAAATGTCAAAATTTTTTGATAGATTTAAAAAAAAATTGCAATTTATGTAAAAACTTTCTCTTTTTTAATTTAAGTATAAAGTGGATACTTGTAATCCTTAGATCATAACCTTTACGAGAAAAATGGTTTTATAGTGGGTTGTCATATAAAAAAATATTTTTTATCCGCAAACGTCACAAAAGTGACCACTTTTATGACTAAATGACACAGGTAAAAGTTTTACTTTTCAGACGTGGAGTAAAAACACTGTTTTTACGCCTAGGCGTTTTCACTTTTACTTGACACTTTGACATTTACCACTGTTGTCTCTTTCTTGTCTCTTTTGCTTTTTCAGCATTTTTTGGACAGGTACAAGGTAGATTATCAGCATTCGACATATTGCACTATAAACTACACCAGTTATTCTCCAATTAAATCAATCAACACTTTCGAAATCTCAACACAAATTCCGAAACTGACGCGTGACGTTTGTTATGATTTTATTGCAAAGCGTCCTGATTATTGAGGTGATTTATTTGATTATTGGTGTGTTGCTCTTTTCTCTCCATCTCAACAGTTTGCAGATAAAATAGTATATGTTATTTGGAGTAAAAGTGAGTTTATGTGGCTCAGCTGAATCCATTTGAATGAACGTTCAGCTTCGCCACGTAAACAATCACTTTTACTTCTAATAACATAATCTACTATTTTGTTGAACTCAAATACATAAGAAAATTTCAAAAAAATTTATTGTTCATAAAACATCACATTTGTAAGTATATTAATTTATCATTCATCAATTAGTTTTTCCATAAAATAAAAGTTTAAGCAAAAAACGTTTGATATCATACTTTTTATTCACCTGATACAAAATGTAAGTATTTTACCAAGGGCATTATGAGAATGTTATTATTTTCGAGGACGACAGGTTTACAAGTTCTCTAGTCTCTAATAACCCAAGACTTTTGTAAGTCGCCTATTGGACATAGACATCAAATAATGTTCGTGGTTTTTGATCTTTGTCTTACTTATCCAAAAATATCAAATGAGTATTGTAAACACTATCATGTAAAACAAATAGTTATAAGTGTTATAACCTATTATGCCCTAAGGCAGTATTCTCTTTATGATACACTTCGTAGGGAAGTTATTATCAATCAGTAATGAACAAATAAAGTATATAAATACATACAGTAAATACAGTGTTCTAAGAAATACGTGAAAAGTAATTTCTTACTTTGTTTTTTTTTTTTTGAATCTATCGTATTAATACTAGAGAGACTTTCTAACTCACTTGAGAGAAAACTAATAAGTTTTCATAGAATAATGTGAGCAAAACATCGAAGAAACAAGACAGTGTAGTGAATTGATACCCCATCTAGAAATAAGTTCATTATAAAATTAAAGCGAATCAAAAGTGACAATAGTTTTAAACTTGTAGGTTATTATTGGGAAGTCAGCCTTATTTCTAAAGATAGTTTAATTTGAATCGTGGTAATTACATTATTTTTGAAGGTACAAAAATAGTATATTATGTTATTAGGAGTAAAAGTGATATTTTATTTATTTTATTCCAAATAACATAAACCTTGTTATCCGCAAACGATTCAGATGGAAAGAAAAGAGCAACACAATAATTATCAACTAAATGACCAAAATAATCAGGACGCTTTGCAATGAAATCATAACAAACGTCACGCGTTAGTTTCGGAATTTGTGTAGAGATTTTGGAAAGTGTTGATTTATTTAACTAGTAAATAATCTACACTGTACATTCCTCTCCTGAAAATGCTGAAGCAGCGGAAGAGACATTGTAAATGTCATAGTAAATGTCAAGCAAAAGTGAAAAAGCTTAGGCAAAAAAAACAGTGTTTTTTACCCCGCGTGATTTTTTTTGTCTGCGGATAAACTTTTTTGGGCAAAAAATTAAGCGACAATAGTCATTCTTAATTCTTAATTCTCTATAAATGTCTTATCACTTATCAGTTAACATCTCTAAAATTTTAATACAATTAATAATTATAATGAAATTTTAGCGATGTTAACTGATAAGACATGTATGAATGTAATAAATATAATAATTATAATAATAAATAGTTTAAACTATTAAAATAGTTAATAATAATAGTTAATAGTTTAACTATTAAACTATTTATGTATATTCATACTCATTTGAACTTTTAGCGTGATTTTATTTTTTATTGTAAAAAAAATATATGAACACTTAAGAACCTAAGCTTAAGAACTTAAACCTTATAATTGTTTTTCTATTTTGTTCTACTCATATAATAAAAGTGCTACCAATAAAAATTAAATATATCACTTTTTGTGTTAATAATTAAACCAAGGTACACTTACTGTTTTGAATAACTAAAAGTTTTGTTTTCTTGCTAAAAATAGATTTTACATAATTTAATATCTTGGCAGACTCCGCCAGATACTTGCTTTGCAAATGCATTACATTTTTATGTAGTTTATCCAAGTATTATGGTTGAACGCGTTCTACCCCTTTGATGTAGTTGTTTACATCCACTGCGTTAATCTGTGAGAATAAATAACAGTGCAATTTAAAGAAAAAACTACTCGTACTTCGAAAATTCATTATTTTATTATTACTCAATGATTGAAAAATAGCCCAAATTGTTTGTTTGAAAAACTGCCGCGTTAAATTTACACAACTAACCGGAGTGGCGTTAAAAATTAAGCGTTAACCCAACAGTCGCTATGTGTTTTCCAAATTGAACGCTACACATTTGAATTGAATTAACTCTTTTATACTTGGATTTGTTATTTAATAAAGAATTAATCAACAATTAGGAAAGAAATAACTTGCGGAATGCGGTTGTAAATTTTATGTGCCCTAGTCTGGTTAGTCGTAAATGATTTATTAGTTAATGAAATTGAATATTGGCACTAAATCTCGCCGTTTCCACAATAATGTAAACACCAGCCCTAGTTTTGAAGTCTTTGTGTGTGAATAATTTTCCTTGACCGTTTATTTTGCGATGAGAGCGGTGACATATTTATAGTACCATTTGCGCCGTGATGATGGGACATTTGCTGGAACTTTTATCACCGGTGCAGCTTTTGAGAATGTGAAAAACGCACGCCGGTCGATGCATTCCAGTTTGTCGGTATGAAAAGTGCAATGCGCAGCGTTTTGCATACCAACAAGGGTCAGAGCAGTGGTCATATCGCCCCACTTGAAATATACCCCAGCGATATCTTCCGCATGACCGGCGGACGTTGTAAAACCCATCCAGAAGCTCCGAATGAGCTGTACTACATTCACAATATGCTAATCTACTCCGACATTACTTCCCGTTCTCTTAACCGTGTCCGTCCGTTAAAATTGTTAATTCTCTTTTAATACCGGACCATTCACTGGAAAGGATTAAATATACATGAGACCTCAAAGAATTCGAGACGGTACGGCCGCCTAATCTCAATGAACGTCTTGTTTGTATTTAAACGAGACCCTATTTTTACTGACGGCACAGTTATTGACGTGCTAAATGATAATAACCGCCGCTTGCATAATGTGACGGAATTTCAACCGCAACACTTGATATTAAATGAAAGGAATTTCGAATTGGGGCCGACTCGACCATAAATACGAAGAACAACCAAATAACAGGGACACTAATTGGAAAAAGGTAACGTTTGAATTGTTTCACTATGTCACAGGATGGCTCGTCATATTTTAAAATACCGGAGCCTGCAGCAAAGAATTTCGCAATAGGATATGGATTGCTTTATAAATATTTATAGCTCATTTTAGTGGGACAGTCCGATGTAACAAAAATAAAAACTGTAAATTTTAGAAGCCGGCAGGAGGCTCTCATATGGATACGTCTTCACCGACGGTGTTTTATACAGGTGTTCCGTCTAAACCCCACATTAGAAGTATTGAGAGTTGGAATAATCGTATTTATTTGAAAATTGGTACATATCCATAATGCATTAAGTCCTCCTAAATGAAAATATTTTCAAGATGGCGGCACTGTCGGTTATACCGGAATTCGGTCTCAACTTTCTTATTTTAAATGAAAAGGTTGATTTTTTACTGCGGTTTTGGATTAATCGGGTTATTTTAAGGGAGTTTTTATCAGATTTCCCTATACCTAAATTTATCCGTTTTTTAAATATTTGGAGTTTTTCAAAAAAATTTGGATCTGTACCTTCCACTTTAAAAATCGGTAACTCTACCATTTTTTAAGATTTTGAATTCGTTTTTTTGGCGTTTGAAAGAGAAAGCTTAGATCATTTTTATGGTGTTTTCAAATTTTGAAAAAAAATAACATATCACAAAATTTGAAGGTTACTTTTGTAATAATTCAAATACTCATAACTCAATTTTTTCAAATGTAATACCCTAATTTTTATTTTACTAGATAGAAGAGAATTTAATTGTGCATTGATCTGTATTAACATTCCCTATACCTAAATTTAATAGTTTTCAAGTTATGGACTTTTTTTAAGACTACAGAACTATGGAAATCAAAAATGTCAAAATTTTCTCTAAACAAACGTCAACAGTAAATTACTATTTGACAAATAGTGCCAAAATATGGAGAATCAAAGTTATGCAAACTTAATTATTATTGATAGGTTCTACCATGCAATCATTATTTAAAGCTAACAAGTGAGAAAAATTTATTTTTGTTTAATGAACAACATCATAATTTTGTTACACTCTCCATAAATACAAAATAAATTAATTAAATCTAAGTTTGAGTAGCTTTGATTCTCCATATTTTGTCACTATTTGTCAAATAATAAGTCACTGTCGACGTTTATTGAGAAACAGTTTTGACATTTTTGATTTCCATAGCAACCTACACGAAAACGGATATGGCTAGTAATAGATTTTCGGCAGTCTTAACAAAAAGTCACCATAACTTAAAAATTATTAAATTTTGGTATAGGGAATGTTAATACAGATCGATGCAGAATTAAATTCTCTTCCATTTAGTAAAATAAAAATTGGGGTATTTCATTTGGAAAAATTGAGTTATGGGTATTTGAATTATTACAAAAGTAACCTTAAAATTTTATGTTTTTTTTTAATTTGTAAACACAGAAAGATCTAAACTTTCTCTTTCAAACGCAAAAAAAACGAATTCAAAATTTTAAAAAATAGCAGTGTTACCGATTTTTAAAGTGGAAGGTGCAGATCCAAAAATTTTTGAAAAACTCCAAATATTTCAAAAACGGCTAAATTTAGGTATAGGAAAAGCTGATGAAAGCTCTTTTAAAATAACCCGATTAATCCAAAAACGCAGTAAAAAATATAGCTTTCCATTTAAAATTAGAAAGTTGAGACCGACCTTCAGTATAACCGGAAGTGCCGCCAACTTGAAAATATTTTCATTTATGAGAACTTAATGGTTTATGGCTATGTACCAATTTTCAAATAAATACGATTTTTCGAACTCCCAATACTTCTAATGTGGGGTTTAGACGGAACATCCCTGTATATACAAACCAACTTTTAATATTTTAAGTAGAAATAGTCTAATACAAAGCTTATCTCTGCTGGCAAACAACTCTATTCTTTATTTTGAGACGTTTGAAAAATATTCACTATTACACTAATTGCCTCCAAAAGAAACAAGAAATTTTTTCCAATAATGTTTGTCTTTGTAGATTTCCCAACTGATAAAAACTGTCATCACTCTCAGAAACGCGATCAAACACCAGTAATAAATCACTTTGTAAGTGGGAATTATAATTGTTAGTTTTGCTCTTTATCAACCAAAGATCAAAGACTGCTTCCTCTTTTTGCGAATCACGCGAGAAACCATGAATTTCGTAGAAAATATCTTTTATAATACAGACATTTCGATATGAATCACTTTTTCCCGACAATTTTTTGTTTGTTTTGAAGGATCTCTTTTTATTAAAGCTAGTCTGAAATAATGAAAGCATATACATGTTTTCAACAAGATTTCAAATTATTTTGACTTGATTGTAAAAGCATTTTTTTCCAAAAAATTAGAGTATTTACCTGCACCATTAACGATATGCCCACAATGCCCTGAGACTTGTGTTGTGCTTCGGACATATTGTGATAGAGTTGCTTATTGAACCCATAGAGTTGGATCTGAAAAATATAAATAGAATAAACATTTAGAAAGTGGTAAGGCTTTTCATGTAATTGGCTTGAAAGCATCGTAATAAAATATTGTGAAGCGATCTTTTCTTAATATTTATGAGCAGTTGTTTGAATGTCTAGGGGTTGTGTATTCGAATAGAATATGTATACTATCGTACTCGAATATAAAAGAAAAAACTAAATCGATGGGAATAAAGTAATAACACAGAATAGATACATATCCCAGTCCATCACGCTGACTTTTCAAGAAATTCAATAAGTCGTATTCGAATCCGGATGACTCGGGAAGATGGATGTATGCTTAGGGCACGTATAAGATTTTTCCGTTCAATACAGAACAGTTGGGTTCCGGAAAAGGCGATAATTTTCTCTTAAATTCGTCGCTAGCTGTGTTTTATTATTCTCCCGTGCCAAAGTTGAGATGCTCATTTTCATAATAAAAGTAATCCGTATACATGGCGAAAGTCATAAAAGAGTTTTAAGCATGTGGATCGCTATAATTAAGTGAAATACAGAGAGTTTGACCCCGTACATCTTCTTTAACACGCAGAGTTACGATGTGCTTTGGAACATAAATACTACAAAGCTTGCTTTAGAACAACTCGCTAATATCTTCACTAACTGCCCTGATCTGAAGTTCCTATTGATAAATTTGAATTTTTAAGGCCCGTTACTTAGATATTTTATTAACAACAATAACAATCATTACCCGACGTAATGTAAGCTCCGCCAGGAAGCATTGTTGCAACCCTATTCAAGTTTGCTAATGGGAAATTCTAGTCTCGAATCTTTTCTTTTGTGGCCCCCTTTTCAAAGAACATCCGATTCACTGTTTACAAAAAATAGACAATTCACTTCGTTAAATAAGTACGCCCAACGCAAATAAACAATCTTAAATTCCTCAATATGGATGCATCTAAAATTATTAGGCCTGGAAAACTTTGCATTCCAACAAAATTTGATTTATTCCAACTACCCTTACCTCTAAAGTTTCCCTAATTTCTCGATAACAATATTACAGACAAGATGTTGGAAATAGGGTTCAGTCTTTGAGACTCTCTCCAACAAGAGGATATATTACGGCGCAAACAAATCAAGTACTTCTCCAATATATCGGGAAATTGTCGTTGCGTTACAGCGTAAAACAACAGTTAATTATGATGTTAGAACTACGTAAAATCGTAAGAGGATAGATGCTTCAAAGTGAACAGAATAATAATAAAAAAAACGAATCTGAATTTCTGAATATATACAATGGGTATTTTTTCAAAGTCTGATCCGCTTGTAAATCTTAACAAATGGCAGTAACCAAAAATATTATACATAAAGGTAGTGATAATTTTAGAATGTATTTTCACATGGTAAGCTATGGAGTTATTTATTGATTTATTGTAGTACATTACAAATTTCTTTAACGCCATATTAAGTCTGTTTGTATATTTAGGTTGTAATTTAGCTTAGTTTATTAAATAGCAATTATAGGAAACAAGCTAAATTATCTGCTAGTGACCGGTGACTTGTTAACCAAATTAAATTACAAATTTCTGCTAAACACAGTCAGGTTTAGTTGTCTGTTGATTGACTTGAAACATTTTGTTTATAATTTATTAACTTTTGAAGGCTCAAAAATTGCTATGATGTAGCGTAACCTGTTGCGAGGTGGGAGTTTTGCTCTTCTTTGTTGCAGTATTGCAAGAGCAAAACAAATCAAAAAAATAAACGTATTTCTAATAATTGTAGAGCGTAACATAACGTTTTCCTTTCACACGAGTTGGCGAAAGAAAACAGCTCGGCTTTCTCTAACGAGCTGTTTGTCGCAACTTTGAAAACTGCTCAATTATCTTGGAATTTTTTAACAACGTTGCAGAACATTATCACATTGTTTTGTCTTGTCAATTGAGCGTCGTTGCATCGATCGTTCCAATTTGGGCACAGGAAGACGTATTTGTGAAATTGGTTGCTTTGTATGCGATTATGCGCCTGAGGACGTCCTAATAACAGAAAGTAATGCTCGGTAAAGCAAAATTTTAAATCTATCTAACTTTTGAAACTGTATTAGCAAGAAGAAGTCTTGATATAAAATCGAAACGTTATTTCTTCAGCGTGCTCGGAATGTTAAGCAAGACATCAGAGTTTCTAGACAGTTTGATGTAGTGTTTCGGCCAGGTGAAATGTTCTAGTAACGCGTACGAGGAGAATTTATATTTTTCAAGGAGCCGTTTGACGTCGGAATTATACTATACCTACGCATCTATCCATCCAACAGCAAACCACTTTGAAAATTTCAATTCCAATATAAATCTTTCTCGCTCATACCATTCTATTCTACTCGAATCCACTATCAAAAGGTAATCAGTGTTTGTTGTTGATACCTGCGCGAATTAGTGTCAACAGAGAACATATTTCGCAACTGAACTTGACAATACTTTCTTTGGACATTTAGATCAGATAAAGAGAAAAGAAAATTGATGATTGGGCGTAAATATTTGAACCAAATGAATGAAAGAATTCGATATAATACGAAAAGCTGAATTCACTTCACAATGATTGATATTGACAGCTAAATGCGCGTTCTTAAACACCGTTTAAGTTTGAATGTTTTATAAATAGTATTTTTTGATTCCATGGCACAATAAGCAATAATTCTTTGTAGTACCATATTTTAAGGGCAAAAACTCATAAAACCACAATTTTTTTGATAGAGTTTGTTACATTTTATTCGGTTTAATGTGACCACACAAAAGTAATGGCAAAACGTTTTTAGCAGAGAACATATCGATCAATATTTGTGAAACGTCAAAACAATTTTAAAATTATTCATTCAATAATTTAACGTTTCCAATGTACATCCATTTTCAGCAAAATGCAGCTTTATTTTTTATTTACATTTAACAATTTTTTGTCTTTTCGATTTGTTGACGCAAAAGCGATTGAATATCAAACGCCGGAGACGCAGTTCTTGATGTGTTTTGTCTTTTTACAAATTTGTTTTTAAAATACCATTTTTTGATAAAATCATATGCCTGTTATTTTGATATTGTAGGTATGATATGCGTTACTTTTATTTCAGATAAAGGCTGTTTTGTAAACAAAATATGAATTTTTGATGAGTAAACACCAAAAAAATGTTCTGTGTGTCTGTCGTTTACAATATCTTTGCATAAATAATGACACTTAAGAAGTAGAAGAGAGTGAATAATTTGTAGAAATTAATATAGTTGAAAGCCACCGATTTTTGATGACTAAGATCATTAGCACCAACAAAATTCTTTAGCTTCTAGACTAATACTCTTCATTCAAAAGTTCACAACAAACTGTATCTATATCACACAAGTAAAATAACTGATTTGGTCCTATACCTATCCTTTTCTCACTTTAATCTTGTTCTTTTTTAAAAATGTTTGTTATTCAATGATTTGTCACAATGTACATATTAAATACATACTCTGTCTCGAAACGTTTTCTTTAGATTGAAACAGGTTTTGCCCTTATCAATTTAGTTGGCAATATATCATCTGTTGCATTCAAATATTTTTTTCTGCAATGCCGCACTTAAATGCTGAAAGCAAATGCAAATCAAGACATTCAATTTGTACAAGGTATCTGTAAAGTTTTTCGCACGCCATGCGGTAAAATAACACGAAAATTGTAAGAAAAAAAAGACATTATTTCATTTATCTACTCAGTATTCAGAAATGAACACAGTTTATTTTTCTTGGCAGAATTCTGATTGTAGTGAAAATAGTAAACGCATAGACCCCTCATGTTTACATTTACTGTATTAGTATAAAATAGCTGTAGTCATATCTATTGGGTATTGACAAATCGAAATATAAATAAATCGAAGTACTGTCGTTGGCCAAAAAGTTTTGTACATTAATCGCGCCTTAGGTATAGTTTTTCAGCGTTGAGTTTTATTAAAGCACTCAGCTTTGCTTCGTGCATATTAGAACTTCACACTGTAAAGTTATACCTGTGTGTTATGTAAATATAACTATTAATAAATTGCCCAGGGGGTTAAAAGACTCCTGAAAATTTTGATGAATACTTAAAATGATATGGGATCATGCATTGTCGTTAGAATCCCGGTCATTTGGTATAATTTTCACGTTTGAGTCATTCGGCGTTATTTGGTCTCGTTTGGTTTATTGGTTTTATTAGTATGGATTCAGCGTTAATCCACTTGATCGTAAAGCCCGTCAGAACACCGAGTTAAAATGTTTTTTAGCATATTACGCAAACTTGGCCGATTTATTATTTCTAACCGGTTAAGCTACAAATACATTAATTTCTAATTAAATGCCACACGCTATCGGCTAATTCGAATCCCATTATGGATGGGAATATTCCAAGGGACAAAGTTGCGTTTGTTTTATTGTAAGTGGAATCGATTAGGGTGTAATAATTTAAAGAGTGCTTACCTCCGCCGGAAACGAATATCCGTGAATGTGGTGTTCTGATCCTTTTTGATTTTCCACTCCGTAATGTATATAAATCTCTTCGAACTGGTATCTGTAGGCCAGCGGTCCTCCCGATATATTCACGTGCTGTTTGGTGTCTTTGTCGACTTTGAAGACTAGCGATTGTCCCGTGTTGTGCAGCATGCCGCTTACCTATCAAAAATTTCATTTGATTTAATTGAATCTTGTGGAAATCGAACGAAGGAGACGCTCGTCGACAAAAAGAGCTACGATAAAAGCGCCCCAGACTAGGGTCATCTATCATTCAATCAGAGGGTATGCGTAGCGGGACGCCACTAATGATCAAAACCATTATATACAGTTTAAATCACATCTTGTTTTTGCTATACGTTTACTGACATTGCTATTCAAAGCCCCAAGGAATAACAAAAAGACGACCCGAAAAAACAATCAGTCATTTAGCAAATTTACTCTTCGAGAAGCATTAGCTTACAGTCTCTGCGAATTTTTCTATTGCTCACTTTGTGTTTGTCCAAGTGGATGCGTTGCAAGTGAGGGTCGAACAGTAATTTCTCCGGCTCCACGTTGATGGGAGACTGTCTTCTTCCCTTCGAACACATATTCCACTGGGGGTTCATAAGACCCCAGTAACCCGGACCTGAAAAATCAACGTCACGTTAGGGCATATATGCGATCTGACGTACACGACGCCAAATCAAATTTTCGACAATAATGGACATAAATAATGCAGAGATCTGCTAAACTACCAGGTCAACAAATTGTTTTTCGATACCGTAGATGTCTTGTAAAATATAGCATCCGTAATAAAAGCTCTAAAGTCTCAGTAAACATCCCCTTTAATCATTAGAACTCTCCCGATTTGTTTTCATGCATTAATTGATCAATCGTGGAAACTTTTCAGGAAAGTAAACAGAAACCGATTATTATTTTGTTTTCTTTCACTGTGTCTGCAATCACGACTTTCTTAATTAGGATTGCATCTCGTGTGAATTTGATTAAATTCAACTGCAGAGCGCGAGTTTAAACTTATTAAATTATTTGGGTGTTAATTTTGCATTTTCGCTGATGACTTTATTTGATCTTCGTCAGGTTAATTATAGTTATAATACCTGTGGGAAAGTTGAATGTCAATTAAGTAAGTGGCAATCTGTTACGGTTTTTATGTAGATTGTTATCATAAAATGCAACGACGACAATAGCAGCGTTTGATAACTACGCACCTGTAGAAGCGAAGTGCATTAATATAACTAACTTTGCAAAAAGTATAACAAAGTTTGGGTCGCAATAGCCCATAAAAACTTTTCCGGAGAAAAGTTCTCAGTTTATATTTCCTAAAACAATTGTTTTTTGGAATTTCCAGTGGGTGTTTTATTAATAAGTTAATCTGCAAAAGAAACGGAATCAAATTAGTTATTCGCTTTTCAAGTAAAGTGCACTCGAAACTCCTCAGATTTAAAATACATTTCCCGTTAAAATGCTCTTTTTCTAACTCCATTTTTCATACAAAAGTCTACTCCCTTAGCTTCATCAAGTTACAATCGTGCTTTTCGGTGCGACATGAGACGAGGGAGACTTCTTATTGTCCGCAGCAAAATTCTCGTCTTATGGACAACAAAAAGTGCACTTTGTAGTAGCTTTGCAATAAAATGTCCAGTACGAAAGCGATTAATCTTACGTAATGATTATCTGCATGTGATGTGGTGCTTTTATCTTGACATTTCTCGTTCAATGTTTCACAGCAGAATGTTCAATTTAAACTCAAAATATTTTTATTTAAACTTAAAATTGAGTTTTGAAGTATGTAGAACAAAACTGCTTTCAAGTTTTTAACATCTTTATTTTTGTTGAACACCTTAAGCGAACATTAGGAATAGTAATTATATAAAATTAGAGTTAGTTCTTATTACAAGTTTATAAACTCGAAAACTTTATTACACCGGAGCTTCAAAATGAAGTATCTTAAACAAAAGTTTGCTTCGACACAATAGCAAATAATTTAAAGCGGGAGTTCTTGAACCCAGAATTATCCACATGTTGCTGTATCTAGAATGTAATTTACTATTTTTTGGACCAAAAAATGTTTTTTTTTTATTTTAATTAGAAAGGACACGAAAAGATTTTAATAATTCTGTTGAAAACTTGCAAATTTTTCGCAGGTGGAAACTTATTACCTTATCAATTATTATGTTTATAATTTAATTTAAAGTTTGCAAAGATTCCCATCATAAGTGGAGATTTTCGAGTGAATTTTAAGTCTCAGCGCGTCCTCATTCCCGACAACGAAGTATGGTGATTCTGAACCACACCTAGCGAACCGTGTAGAATTTTTATGGCGTAGCTATTTTAGAGCACGAAATAGAAGTGAACATTTCTGGAAGTAAATCGTTTTCATAATTCAACAAAACATTGCATGAATTTGCCATTAGCAAAATTAATAGAATAAAGTTATTTCAGTTTTATTTTAGCCAAAATTGAAATGGACGTAAGCATAACAAGGGTGTTGGTCCGTGTTTAAGACACGCTTTGAGCTCTTTGTTGGGGGGTAATGTAGTGCGATATTCTTGTAGGTCGCGGTAAAACAGGCCGGCGTCGTACAATTTTCAGCAAATATTTGTGAACGAGTACCTCCGAGACGTTTTATTTTTATCGGGGCAATGCAATTATTTACACGTGATTTTACTTAGGGCCGGAATCGACTGGTTATCTTGTAAATTTTCCGAGTGTATAGCGAATCGACTGTATTTTATCGAATAGGGAGTATAATACAGTTCGTTTTGATGGCATCGCTTATTGATTGAAAAAGTCTATTTCCTTTAAAAAGGGATGCTTTCTTTGAAGTCTGACTCGCAACGTAGCACTCGTTACGATGACGTTAGTTTAACACTGCACTCCGGGTTATTCTTGCTCTCTCCTGAGAACCGGAGAAACTTAACCAGATTTCGCCGGCTTCTTTCTGATCAACGCCGTTTAGTCTAATCCGCTTTTGCCAATTGGCAAACACTACAAATGAACTTAAGAGCACTTTTCCAGACGACCAGTTTGTCAAACACGGAGCTTCCTTCTTTCATTATTAAACTCCTAAAGAATAAATTCCGGGTAAAGCAACGATCGACAAATTAATATGCATTCGAGCTGTTGTGTTGCTATTCACTGGGTTTGCTTACTTTATAAAACTTGGAAATTTTAATTAATAATTCCCTAAAAATAAACGCGTCATTTGACCTGAATTCTTGAAACTAAAAGTTCTGATTTAAATAATTTTTCACTAAAACATCTTGACTCTTGAACGGAAACACAGCGTTTTTCCACATTTTGCCGAGATTTATTACCTGCATCTGCAGTGTCAACTAAGCCGTGGAGTCATCTAATAAACTGTTCCACTGTTAACTTTGACACATAAATCGTGAATTCTTGCGTTTGAAGAACCATTCAACAAAAATTCATCTTAAATAATTTAGTACTACATGACAGGCATTAAGATTTATGGCAGAAATGCTCCCTAAGTGTAAAGAAGTTTATTTTTTACACCCATTTACGTGGCTTGTGTTGAAGCTTCTGGGGCTTTAATTTAATAGTAATGTGGAAAAGTGACAAATTTTCCAAAGATCTACTTTTTAAAACGTTTAAAATTTCTCACTTCTTTTGTATGTGGTCAAAAAAGCGTCAGTAATATACTCATGAAAATGAATTCAATAAAAAATCGTTTTTTCAATTAACTTGATTTTACCCCTACAAAGAATGCGTTTTTAATAGGTTTTCCCAATATTAAAAAAATAGTATATTAAAGTACAAGTTGCAGAAGGCGGTCTAGCACAAATCCGAAATTCCGAAACGAGCCGCGTAGCGGCGAGTTGAGAAACAAATAGTGCTTGAAGAAAGTTCTGCAACAAGCGCTTTATACTATTTTTTTTTAATTTTGCCGCTTTATATCATTTTATAAATTAAAAGACGAAAATTTAAAAAAAAATTCTAGAGAATTTTGCGGTGTGAAAAATAAAAATAATAATTCTTATTTTCACATTTGAAAATGAATCGTAAACAAAGTCCGTCACTAAAATTAAATTAACGCCAACGACTTATTAAAGCACTCAAATGACGTCGTTGGGTGCCGGAATAGACTTATTCCAAAGGCAAATTAAAAAAAAATAAAATTACAAAATTTGATGTAGCGGAGAACTTTTATACGCCTAAACGAATTCAAAAATCAAATGTGAAAATTTTTATCCGGATAAACAAATATTATAAATTTTAATGCTGATTGGGATCTGTAACATTAATAAACGGTAAGTTGTATCGAAACAACTCAAAAAACCTTTTTTTGTGAGAAACTGTGGAATTTAAGAATTTGTTGCCGAAAGTGGCAAAAAACTACAGCTAAAATAGTTAGGGTAATTTTTATTCTATGCTCCCATTCCGTTTAAGACGTCCCTGATTAAAAATATCGACATTCGATTTTTGACTTCGTTTAGGTTATAAAGCTGTACCAAATTTTGTATTTTTTGCTAAAATAGTTTCTGAATAATTAGGAAAAAACGGAACATCTTGTATATTAACATTTAAAACCATAAGCATTTTACTCTGAAGTAGTAGTATATTCATTTGTATATTTTCTAAACAACTCAGTATGTATAAAGATAAAGACATCAGTTAAACGACGGTTTTAATGCCGGATAATACACGCCATGGACTTTATCTTCCTGTTAACTTCTGTAATAATTGAGTTTGAGTAGTTTACGTGATATTTAGATTTTGGTTATTACATCTTTAACTGTAATGTCGTCTTAGAGAAACAATGTGAATACGAATTTAACCGGAAAAGAGAATAATGCATATTACATCAAATGTATATAGATATATTTTTTTTTAATTAATCCTTATAAATAATATTACCTCAAAACACCAACGTTTATCTTGTACCATTATGCATTTCCACTACAAGGTGGTCCCCTCACGTGAGAATTTAAATTTAAATTTTAATGTTTTTTTTTTTCAGTCGCGACACCAAGAGGACCTGAAGAAAATATTAAAAATATGAAACTTTGGAATTTAAGAGTTATCATATAAATGTAATGTTGTGTACAGGGTGTTTTCTTTTTATTGTTACTTTAAACAGGTAATAGTATATTCAATTTTTAAGATAACAGTTTCATATAAACATGGATCGTAAAAACCAAAGTAGTTAAGATACTTTTTATTTTATACCCTTCCAGTTAAGAACGCCCCTGAACACAAATTTCGACATTATACAGATTTTTAAATTTGTTTAAGTGTGTCAAATTTTGTAATTTTGTTTATAATGGTTTTGAAGTATTAGGAAAAACTCTTTGAAAGATGTACGTACCTACCCCTTTCAGGTTATACAGTTCCGTTACATCTTTTGATAAATGTTGTTCATACAGAAATTTTGTCTTAAAATTAAATATCACCTGTTTAAATTTGTAACAATAAAACCATAACATCTTGTTTTGGACTGAGCCTTGACTTTCTTTATTCCTCTAAAGAAACCATTCGATGGTTAAGTAAGTTTGCTTTTCCGATTTTCCCTGTAATGAAACTCAGGGCAAAGTAATAATCGTAAACCTCTCTTTAACATAACAACAATAGTACGACACGTAAATTGATAATTTATTCATTAGATGAAATTAAAGCGTTATGAAAACTTTAATGTTAGGGCAATAATTTGAATAGATGTTTGGCTAAGTAATAAACCGGCATATGCGCCTTGAAAAACGTCCCCGATGTTATGCGGTTTAATTTTGAAGTCGTTTGTAAAATATAGTCATTTTGTTTTTCTAAGTTACAATGTAATTTGGGTGAGCATGTGCTCGGAATCGCCTAATTAAAGCATCGACGTGTCTCCTTGTTCTCTCCGCGATCTGCATAAAATCATCCTGCCTTTTCTTGGAACTTTTCAGATCTTGATTCGAGTCAACAGCCTTTTATCAAGTTGTCGACGTTCCCACTTCATTTTTCACGATCCACGTCATTTGTCAGTAAGTTGGGAAACACCGTAATGAGTTTGAAAACAACGGACGGGCGTGACATGGCGGCGGCGGCCAGTTTGGCGATGTCTTCTTTCTCGACCATTTTTCTTTCGTCGACATCAGCCAGTTTAGACAAGATGAAATGGGCCAGCAAGTGAACCGTGCCGCCTCTCGTCTTTGTCTCCGAGGGAAGATTCGTCTTTTTCGGCCTCGAGAACAAAACCTCCACTACAGGCCCCATTTGCATTTAATCGTCTGCGACAATACTGGACGCGGCTAAATTATTTACTACCCGAATAAAGCCCGAGACTTCTTCAAGGTTTTAAATCCGTGGCGGGAGTCGCTCTAACTAGTGAATTTACAGTCGCTGTTGACAGCGGGGGCGGCTAAGTAGCTCGTTAGGGCACGCCGGAGACTACCACGTCTTGCTTAATACAGACAGAGCTTTTTCATATCCTTTTCATCCTGTTACTCATCTCAGCCAGATTCGATATCCAATATCCGATTCCATTCCGACAATTACGCGACAAAGGTGCTACTGACGACTTGAAAGACGAAGTTTAACAACGAAATCATTTTAATTTCAAATCACCGTTGGCAGATGCTGTTTCGAGCTTTTTACGTTCTCCCTGTTTTTAGATGCGGAGTTCGGCCGTCCGTAAAAGTGGAGTTACTTCATTACGACTTTAAAGTAAATCTTCTTTCAGCATTTTATTTTCACTTATTATATCAATACTCTAAAATTTTTTATAGTTTTTTAATTGAAAAATAAAACACCTTTGAGAAGCACTAAATAAATATTAATCTGTTACATATCTACCCCTGCTTATGCTTTATCATTTTTATCATCTAGTAGAAATGTGTGTATTAAATGGAATGTGAATGAAAACATTGTCAATCAGTGATTACATTAGGATAATATTAGTTCACTGTCATGATTGCACTAATAGCTCAAAGGTATCTGACCAAACAATTTTGTAATAAATTAATTAATTTGCGCATAAAATAAATATAAATTTGTAAATCCATAAATATAAAATTTGTAAACAGTTATTATTTTGACTTTTAATAATAATTTAAATAAACTTAAGGCCTGTTTCATTTACTTAAAAAATATTCCAATATATTCTCTATCGCAAATAAATTGTACTTCTGCTTAATTAAAATTGGATGAAGTACATAACTAAAGATAATAATTATAATTTGGCTAATAAAATTAACTGAAAACATAACAACAATATGACAGATATTTTTATTTCATAACTCTGTCATATTGGATTAATAGCATTTACGAATTGTGTGACAATCTAATTTTCAGTGATCATTAAATTCGCTTAAAGCAATATTTATCTACAATGCGTTTGCATAAGTACACACTATATAATCTCTTTACATTTTAATGATAAAAACAACTACCCAATGTTTGTTTAGTAATCAATATGATGACATTGTGATAAACTGTACATACATACATTCTCTCTTTGAGACAGTATTGGTAACGATTTAATATTTAATCTCTTCAATTAACTATATTGAATACTCCCACACATTCAATTACCAAAACTATTCTCAAATAATAAACTACAAGTCAATATAATAACTAAAAAGCAAAAAAAAAGTATCATTATAAATACCAAATACGCATCCTTGATGAGATTTTGATTACGTATCGTTTTCAATTACATTAAATGTACCTTGGCATTGGTGTGGAAATCGACGGAAGAGAGAAGAATTGATAGTTGTAATTTAGCATCAGGTCCTTGACGTCTTTTGGGCGTTATATATTTCAGCGTTGTAATGTAACTTTTTAACTGGGTCGAAAAGTTGTACTGAAAAGCAGCCTTTCATTATTGAAATAAAGTTCAGGTAGCGTCGCAATTCTAGATGAAGCATTAGTATTCATACGGCATAACTACTATCCCCTGTTTGTCTATCTTCTTCTCTAAGTTCTTTAGTTGGGTTATCGCTCAAAATTCTCTGCTCGAACGTAACTAATTCAAGTTTGAGACCATTGTTTTCAGTTTCCCCTCTTCGCGAAGCCCTGACTCGTTTTCAGAATTGTTAACTCTTCTTCTAAGCTGATTATCGGTTGATATTATTTAGGATGGATCGATTTACTGAGAGGTGTTTATTTGTAAATGTAAGCGATAAGTGCGACGTACTTAACCCTCACAACCTCACCGAAAATGTTTTTCTTCGCGTCACGCTCGTTAAGATAACGGCTGGGATGCAAAATGGACTCGACGAAGACCCCGAGTATTACACCGGGTGATTTTATCGCGAGAACAGAGCCGGACTTGGGAGAAAACTTCTCATCTCGTATCGCGACTTCAATCGCTAAACAATCGAGAGATACATTTGAAAGTTTTTTCCGGCTTTTGTAAAATTGTAACTTTGAAACACTCTGAAAGCATTTGCCGGAATTTTCTCCTGATGCTTAAATTTACTGGATACAAGTAAATTTCAAAGTGTGTCTGACGGTTGGAATTTTACTGCAATGAAAGTTAAGCCACTTATTACGTGCTTTTAATTAGTTTAATTTTCTTCAAGATTAATAATTACATTTATTCAAGTTCAGTTATTTTATCTGTAGTAATAAATAAATTCGATCAACCATGAGTCCAGGGACGAGTAGCAAATTCAAAAAATTTTAATTAAAATAGCAGAAAAAGTTTTACATATAGGCCAAATTAACTAGTTGCATAGAATGTAGAATGAAACTTTATTCATTATTATTATTAGAGATTACACATTTAATTTTTTTTACATTTTTACGCCGGGTATTAAATTAAAACAAAACAAGAGAACACAGTTGTTATAAAATAAAGAGGTATCAATAATGCATACATACCTAATTGAACAATTATTTCTATTTGCAATTTAAAAGCCTATGAAATAATAAATAATAAATAATAAATAGATATAAATAATAACAAATGTAATTCATAATGCATATTAAATTTTACATTCAAAAATATCAAATTTATGCTGATTAATAAGATGAATATCATTAGTTATTTAGTCACAAAGTTATATTATTCTATTTAATTTCTTTGATGTCAATTTTTTATGGTGAGAGATTATGTATATTTGCCACTAACAACAGTACAACAAGTTTCATAAGACCAGTCTTGAAGCACGAATTCAAGTTTAAAGAATGAGTGTTTCAAGGTCTTATGGGACAATTTTTTCATAGTACTTTTTTGTAATTTGCTGTCTTTATGCCATTTTTAAATGACAATAATGTGCTTATTCTTAAAGTCAAAATTTGATCTAGTCGCCTTTTGACTATTTAGACATTTTTGAATATTTAGACATTAGACATGATGACGTGGCGTCCTTTAATATGTCTATTAGAGAGACAAAATCGTGGAAACATAAAAACATATTTCAAATTTAAGCATTAAAGCTTTATTCGGAGCTTTATAAATTAAATAGAATGCTAAAAAAAAATTATAATCGATTTTTTTTTGGTTGCGATATTAACCACGAATATTTTAACTGAGTCAAAAGTTCAAACTTGTTGCTGTCAATTTCAATTTTGTTTTTGGCAGTATTTGTTAAAACACATGATAGGTAAGAACAGACAAAACTGAAAAAAATAATATGTGTGAACATGAGATTAGTTTTATAAGTTGATACCTACTCGTACCTCAAATACATTATTTCGAGTTCTTCTTAATATCTGTTTTTTTGACAAAACTTTGTAATTGGTCGTAGTTGTAAATTCTTCGTTGTAAAACATAAAAAAAACGATCTATTGTAATTTTTATTTGCCAATCGTCTCGTCTGTGTTTTTTTACGGTGTGATCCTTAGTATGGAAAATCCAGCAAGTCCGTGTCGACGGTAAACATGACACGATCTCCTGTGCCGATTTTAGCAAACATTTCAATCCCAGCGATCGCGTTTGTGAAATTTATGTGATGCGTCCGAGGGTGCGTGACAGCGTCACTTTTCAAGCTTAGTGTGTCGACATCCGAATAATACTTAGCACCAACTATTTTCAATTCAACATGCAATTTACGTCTGTGTAAAGTAGCGGGCGGCCTAAAAAAGCTCTCTTGGCAATGGAGTTATTCCGGTAAGTAAATAAAGCTATTCGGAGGCGCGGATCGTGTGATTTGCACGAAGATAAAGGGGAGCAACGAGATGAGCCGATTCTATGAGATCGCTGAGACCGACTGAGATTGAGCGGTTTAAAGCCGCAAAGTGAGACGCCGCTGCTCTTACAAGAACTTTTCGCAACTCTTTAAATTATGGTAGGATCATCGTTGCGATGGAACCACTTTTTCGCGAGTAATCTGCCTAAAAGCGGCTTAAATCAAACGGAACTGTGTAGATTGAGGCATCGCGCGATTAAGCTGTATCGGAAGGCTCCTGTCGCGAAAGTTAAGTAACCAAAAACTTAAATGGTTTTCTAGTTTTCAGAGATCAGTTCTCATTATGTATTCAGCGAGTGCGGCGACTAGCGAGTCGCTAAGCGTAGCGGCCGTGTAATTTGATCATGGGCGTGAGTTACTGCCCGGATGGTAGTTGTGTGCTTTCCAATTCGACTTTAATTTTACTCACGAAGCACGAAATACAAAACACTGTCGTAAAGTATGTTTCACCTAAAGCAGAGGTAAAGTAGTGCAAAGGCCACAATGCACTCTATTACGGTTACGTCAACGTTCACTTCACTCCAAGAATTTATCTACAATATATTTCAAACATCTACACCGGCAGAGTATCTGGAAGAAAATTAACATACCAAGCAATATGTTACTCATTTCAATTAGATAATATGTTGTACTTGAAATATTAAAGTTTGGTCTAAAGTTATCAATAACTTAAAAATGTATAATCTAAAAAGCTCACACATTGTATAATGTGACATTTTGTACTTAACTCTCTATAGGAAATTAAAAAACCGTTAACACTGGAATGACACAATATGAATTTAACCTCACAACGTAACTTTTAGTTCTATTATTTATTCACTAAAGAAACTTAAATCAGGCAGTTTTTATGTGTTTTAATTAATTTTAAAATGACAAAATTTATTTTAATAAAATAATTTAATTCCCGCAATAATATTAATGCATACATATTTGCATTAACAATAATTTCTTTATAAAATTTTATAATTTATTATTAACAGTATTATTTATTACAGTTGAAAAAAAATACAATTGCAATTTTATTTTCCAATGAATTGAAACTTCAAATGATTGTTAAACTAACTATTAACGTGTTGATGAAATAAATACATTATTCATTGCTACAGGTCAAATTGATTTATAAATTTTACATTAATTTGCATATTTGCATATTTATAGTATCAAAGTTGCAAAAACAATCAATAATTGCAATTTGTGTTTCGAATCGAATTTTTTTAACTGCATATTTTCGAAGTTGTTTTGTAATGAATAAGATAGTTTGAGTTGAATTAAATATTGCACTTTCTGAAATAAAATTCTAACAATCTTTTCATGTTGTTTGTTTATTTCACCGACGAGCAGAGGACAACGTTAATTTATTAAATAAAGCATTATTCTTGTTTTAAAAACTTTCAGTCTTGCGGAGTGTATAATTAATGTAAGTTTGAAAACTTTTATTTAGATAAAAGGACAACGTAATATTTAACTAGCTCAATAACTTTACTGAGATTTATGTTTTATTCTACAAAAGTATTATTTAAACTACAAAAAAAAACTGTCTAAAACAAAGCAAAATTTTTGTTTCAAAACAAACCGATCATTTATCATCGTCTAAACATGCACTCTCGGCAAATAGACAAAAATGTTGTTGATTGATAGGACTTTGTAAGAAAGTTGCGCAGGTATCCATTTAGAACCCTCCCTCTAGTTCCACTTCTTTATAAAGCAAGTGCTTCTCATTTGTCACATTATTTTAGTTAATAGATGCAAAAGTTAATTTGTAAAAAGCGAGTTAAAATTACATTTCGCTCTAAATGACAAAGTCATGCTTCTTTCGTACTTACAATTGCAGCTGTAATTTTTCTAATTTTGTTTTTCTGCTCGCAAATTAAGTGTTATTTTCACGGAAAGTAAAAAATTAACCAAAAATTAAAGCTTTAACTTTACGACAATAAAAATTATTTATGCAAGCGTAGGCAAACGCTCTTGCAGACGTCTCTTCATGACACTAATGATGTTGCTAGTGGGGGAAATTAGGGCTCAAAATTTGCTATGTGAATTTTTACACGTCCAAGGGGTTGCATGTGAACTGCGCATATCTCACGTCCTGCTCGGTTTGTTTATAACCTCACGGGCTAATCAGAACGTGTTATTGTGGAAATAATGCAGATCATCCAGTCGTGATCTCATCAACCACGCTGTTCTGGGTATAATCTGAACTACGATCTAAGCATTCCCGTTCGATATTTTTAATTACCTGCTGTAGCCCTCTCCCTTTCTGTTCCAACTGCAAATTGCTTAGTTAACCCTTGTTCTTGCTCTAAGCAGTCCAAATCAAGGTTCACAGCAAATCGACAATTTGAGAATTTTGACTTGTATTTTAATTAAGAAAAAAGTTATCGTCAGAATTATTCAGAAATCATTGAATAAATTATATTGAGTTGTCTAATCTCTACATTGCAAAGCTCATAAATTCTAAATATGTATAATTTATGCATTCAATATTCCGTTAGTCTATCTGTTTCTTGTCGGGTCCCTCTAGCGGATGTCCTGAGATTTGAATATTGTTCTTGGTTGTTGGCGGAACATGTTGGTGTCAGTGGCGGGGCGTCGGGACGCTCCCAGCTGGCGCACAAAACGTACAGGGCGTTAATGGACGCGGTTAACAATCGACTAGAGTCGACAACAATACAGTCCGAGTAGAGCGACTAATGCTTCTGTTGTTCTCATTCTATCGTCTACATTCTTGTCTCTTTGACATTTAATTCGAATAATAACCGATCCATCATTGCGCGATATCGAAGACTTGTTAGTAGTGAACAGCTATTGTTGGTCCATCATGCGTAATCATCAGACATCATCCATTGCTGACATCGAACTCATCCCAAATACATAATTTACTCAATCCACTGCTCGAGCTAGTTTCATGTTAGCCTAACATTTGCCGTAAAAGCTCTCAGTTAAATTACAAACGCGACTGAACGTTTCTTACTGCTTTCTAAATCTGAAAACGGCGTTTCATAAACCACTCATCTACTGGATTATTTTTAGAATATTTATTAATGGAGTTTGGCCAACATATTCCAAACATAAAATATAAAAATCTAGCTTTGTTGTTTTTATTAAAAATAATTGATTCCAGTTTTTGAAACATTTTATATTTTGTAGCTCAAGTCCTTGGTAAGTTAAAAGCTAACATAAAATATTTACTGCAACTTGAATTGTATTTGCCTGTAGCATAGCAAAATGTAGAAAATAAATTTTATATTCTACGTAAAATTAAATTGCATAATAAATAAAAAGTACAAATTTTAATAATATAATGACATCCATGTTTGAGAATAAAAATTAGTCCACAATATTCTGTCTCGTCTTAATAATTTATTAACTAGAAATTAACATTAAATTAATTGGATTAAAAAATAGAATTCAAACGTGTTGAGGCTACTACTTCTTAGACCTAATTTTATTTTTCTTTTCTATTATTGAAAAAAGGTAAAAAAATGTTTAATTAAAAAAAGGTTAAAAAACATAAACTTCTGGTTTTGATTTTTACTATTTGTTTAAACTGCTGTTATTTGTTTAAACGAACGTTAATCTAAAATTGCATTTTTAATTTAGTTTAAATTTATTTACACTTTGGATAAGTTTTTCAGTATAAATGTTACACTCCTATTAATTAAAGCTTAAAATGTAACCTGTGTATGAAAACGCGTCACCAAAAGCAAAAATTTGTTTCAATTTTAATTAAAGCTTTGAGAACTAATCAAAAAACTCAATAAAATTGAGAAAAACAATCTACTTTTTGTAAGGTTGTCGCCACTTTATCTTCAAAACATATTTTTTGTGTTTATTTTTTCATAGTCTGGCTGGAATAAAAATATGCAAAATTATGGCTGTGCACCTAATTTTTTGAGGTCAGTAACCGTCGCTAGTTAAGATACTGGCCATGAATGTGGTTGTTCCCTCTGAATTTATTTCCCAAATGTTGAAACTCAACGTATAATTATCTGCTCTCTCACACCTACTGTTTGTCAACATCATGAGCACTAGATTGAATTATTACGGATTAGTCAGTAAATTTACTGTAATTGTTATGGAAAAGCAAATAAGTAAGTGTATTTCTCTACTTTTGTATCTACTCTTACTGTAAGATGCTGTATAAAATATTTGACTTTATATATTAGGTAAAACTAGAGGTTTTTTTTGTCACAAATAATCCATTATTAAAGTATTCTAAAACAAAGACAAAATATATATATTAAATGGGCGTAGTTTTTATAAAGCAAATTAAAAGACTTACGTGACATTAATCAGAAACAAGACTTTTGTTAAACTTTTAATATATTCGTAACACCCACAGAAATGACTATAATTTATTAATCTAACAAAACTAATTTATTATTAAACGCATTGTTTTAATAAATTAATGTTCTGGTAAATCTCCTATTTTTTTAAGTATTGTTTAAATAAAAAGTATAAACAATATATGACAACCGAGCGTTTTCCCAGTGTCCAATTTACGGGTCCAAAAACAACATTTATTTTACTACGGTGATAACATCTAAAGAATGCTACAAAAATTATTATGAAGGCTCTACAATATAAATTAGCTTTTATCAGTCACGGAATCGTAACGGTTGTCGAGCAGAATCGTGTGACGGTTGAAAGCGAAGATTTTATTTCGTTGGTAATAAAAGCTTGGTGGGTGGACTCCGGCATTATAAAACATTACGTTAAAGCGAAAGAAAAATATTATTTAGAAGTAATAAAGACATTAATTGGCTTTCCTAGAAGACAATCACTTGTAATTTAAAGACAAATTTAAATAATGTTTTCGTATAGCTACAAATAACTCACACAAGTCTAGGCAATAAAAAAGCTCATTATCACAATTGAGATATTTATAAAAAGCGAATAAATATAAAATGAAATTCATTTTCCTAAGTGGTTTTCAGGCAAACCGATCGATCTCATTGGTAACTAAAATAAAACTTTATTTCTTATAACAAATTAAGTATGCCATTAAACATAATTATGGCGAACATTTTTTAACAAGTTAAATAAATTGACTGGTTTATTTAGTAACAATAACAATTTTTGCCAAAAGAATTAAAAATTTTTAAAATTTTTAGTTTTGACGCACTAAATATAGAAACATAAATATAAATTATTTCTGAAATTTAACATTTAATTTCTGTACGAACTTTTTGACAAAATGTTATATTTGCCCGGCGCACCCACCAATTTGATGCTTACTTTGTGATGTGAAAAAACAAATTAGTTTAAATCTGACTTAGTGTCTGTATTAATGAAAATTAAAAATGCATTTTCGAGGTGTGTGTCAGGTGTTGGCAGGTGCAGGCCGCAAGTTCGTCGAAAGTTTGAACGAGGAAATCAAATAAAGAGCTTGCTCGAAGTCTGTCAAAAGCACGCGTACACACCTCATCCAATATGCATAAACATCGGCCGCTGTCCGTCACCTTCATGCATTATTCCAGTAGAGACAAAAGTCCGCTGCCGTCATCTGTGAACTGCTTCTATCATGGAAATTAGCTGATTGCAGTCTAATTCCGTTTCTGTATTTCCGTCGTCTTGCATAATCCATGCGGCCGCAACGCGACTTGCAATCACCCTCGCCAACACAGGAGATTGCCCTTGTAAATATCTTATGGCCAATTCGCACTCCCGTCCTGTTTTCCAATTCAATCTTAACTGTTTCATGGCTTCGGCTGCACTCAGCCGGCCATTTCGCCGCCTTAGCAGAGGCTTACCGCTCGGGCCCGTCTATTGAAACAAATCTCGCGCACTTACGGGATGAATACTTTACATATTTTTATTGCAACCTCATTCTCTCTTATTCCCACACATGAACTTCGAGTCCAATCTACGAGAAGCGTTCTTAAAACTGGAATTTTCGGTGCCTGTTGCTTTTTACTAAATTTCACATCACCGATAAAAACTTGGTTATTTAAAGACATTGGAGTCAGTCGAGCAGAGGAATGTTATTTATTGAATAAGAACACTGTATCATGGACAGTGCACATGTGGTCCAACTCCTGTGTGACCGCACTTCGTGGGGAAAATCAATTTCCGGAGAGCCTGCAATGTGGCAAACTTAACCGCACATTGCCACAATGTTACTTTGTCTGACTCTACTTTTGAGCACTTCCATCAACCAGTTTTATCTTGAATTAATATCTTCACTTTGGAAAAATTAATTTCTGTGTGTAGGTACGCTTCAAGTCTCTAGGAAATAAACACATTTTTATTGACTTTAGGAATTTGCAATAGTTTAGCATTGAATGAAAAAAAAACAGTTTATTTTTTGTATTTAGGTTTCAGCTTGTCAATATAAAAATAAAAAATCGAAGTAACCCCCCAATTTGTTTTAATTTGATAAACAGACTATCTGATTTTATAATACAGTATAATTAAGCACAGAGTAGGTTTTATAGCTAACTAATTAAAAAAAGAAAAACCTTATGAACTCTTCTAAATTAAAATTCATTTTGAAGACATTAATTTAAAAAATGTTTTTTAAAAACAGTTACACAAAGAGGATTTGCAATTAAAAATAATTTGTAAATTTAATATAGATATAATGTGTGCACTAGATGCCGTGTGAAGAATACAAAGTGCAATTGCGTCAGTCCTGAAACTCATCAGCAACCGCTAGTCGAATTAACTGCACACGTTTGTAACTTGTTAGGATAATGGACGTTTCAGATAATCGACGTTCTTGTAATCAACGCTCAACGTAATTGGTAAGATTTCACCAGCTTTAATTTATTTTTATCCTGAATTTTTAATCCTAACTTGAAAGCTGGTACCAAATTGCAAGCGAAATCATCTTTTCCCCGTAACACGATTTTCTTTAATTACAATGATCACATGCCTTGACAAAAAGAAAGAAAATGCTTTCGTTTAATCTTGCATTGCGCAAAATTGATTAAAGAAGTTGTGGCAATTTTTTTAATCCCGCCTATAAGTAAAAATGTGAGCGGAAACATGAGTGCCTAGAGAATTACTCCGTCAATGTTTGAGTTAAATTTGGGCCTTGGAGAATATCAAGCATCTAAATAATTCATTTTATTACCAAAGAAAAATTTTGGTAATCTGAAAAACGCCGCTACATATACGATCTAAATTATTGATCGTTGTTTTACCTGAATTTTCGTTTACGACAATGTGGCCCTTCCTAATTAGATTTAAAAAGTTTCTATGCAATTATCGATCGACACAAACAAAACGTTTGTTACTCTCCAGAGACGTTATATTCAGTTAGAAGCAAGATGCGGCCTGCTATTCCCCATATACTTAGGTATGGACGCGACCTGTACTACATTTTTTATTGTTTCACTTCTGTCAGAAGTTTACTCTTGATTCTTTTGCCTCGTGTTTACCCCACAATCCTCCTAAACTTTTATAAACTCGTGCACTATTAATTTATTTGTTCGTGTTGGACCGCTTGCCTTTTCTGATTCCTATTTAATGGAATCAAGTAGAATATAGGCACAATTATTGTGAAAAAGTCTATGCTTCAATTATTAACTGTTTATGAGATTAATATTGACCAAACTCATAAACCATCAAGCAGTATTTATTAATTATTTGTCGTTGAAAGTGATTCCTATTTAATGCAATAAAACGGAATATAGGAACAATATTGTGAAAAAATATTTTAGTGTGTACCTACTTGTTTATGCTTAAATTATTAACTATTTATGACATTAATTTTTACCAATACCATAAACCATCAAGCAGTAATCGTTAATTATTATTTATTGTTAGAAATAGTAAATATTTATTGTTATTATAACATTTTATTTGTTTACACAAACCATTAAATGTAAACAGATATTGATTATTTAACTCTCTATAGTTGAGAAAGCTTCAAATAGGATGAATATATTTTTTTTTAATCATTTGCTTCCAGAAAATGATAATTAATATAAATTAAAGTAAAATAAAAATGTGATCGTATTTTGAAAACGAAATTGTGTTATGTTTTAGAGTTATGCGATTTTTTTGTCAAAACTGCAATTTATGTAAAAAATTTAAAAAATATATAAAGTAGATAGTTGTAATTCTTAAATCATAATCTTCATGAGAAAAATGGTTTTTTCTATTTCGGTGTTAGAATAAGTCTATTCCAGCACCCAAATTACATCATTTGAGTGCTGGAATAAGTCATTCGGAGTAATTTAATTTTAGTGACGGACTTTCTTCACAATTCATTTTCAAATGTGAAAATATGAATTATTTTTATTTTGTACAGCCACCTAAAATTATTCCACATACCTAAATGTCGCCAACCGTGGCAAAATTCTCTAGAAAAAAAATTAAATTTTCGTTTTTTAATTTATAAAATGATATAAAGCGGCAAAATAGAAAAAAATAGTATAAAGCACTTGTTGCAGAAGGTTCTTCAAGCACCCATTTGTTCCTCAACTCGCCGCTACGCGGCTCGTTTCGGAATTTCAAATTTGTGCTTGAATAGATAGATACCTTCTGCAACTTGTACTTTAATATACTATTATAGTGGGTTGCTATTTAAAAAAAATACTCCCAAAAAAATTGTAGAACTCAAAAACAAAAAACAAAATTGAAAAATTTTATTTTGTTAAAACGATCACATTTTTATACTCCTAATACTTTTTCAATCATCACATATTTTTTCCAAAAAATAAATAGTTTAGCAAAAAACGTTGATTCCATACTTTTTCTTCACCTGGTATGTAATAGAACTACATTTCATAAAGCCATTTTTGCAGAACGATCTCATGTATGTACTTGTGTCCTAATTTAATTATAATATTTTTACAAATAAATTGAATTTTTCTAATCTAAACTTTGTCGATGGCAAAATATTTGGTTATAAAATTATTCATCAGTTTAATTTTAATTTTGTTTGCTGTAAACATTTACTGTTCAAATTTTGTGATTAAATCGTGCCACCAAACATTAAAGTTATCTAAATATAATGTCACATTTGCCGGGACGCAATTTTTTAATTTTGCAAATTTTGCAGCAGTGATATTTGGTATAATTAATTGGATTCTTACTATCATATTTGTTTATGATTATTTTTCCAAAGTGACACTAGTTAATAACATACAAAAACCTGAACCTCCGGCCATGAATCCCAGCTGCGGCAGTAAATCAGTTTCTTTTTTGCTTCGTCGAGTAACTATCGCAACATTTGCAGCTACATGACTGTTGAAGTGAATTTTTATTTAACAATTGAGTGCGCTTGAATGATGGATGCAGTTTTAGAATTATAGACATTCTTGGTGTCGCCTCACGTAAAGCTAATAAACGCGAAGTTGTAAAGTTCTCGGATTTTTGATGTTTGTTTCAGGTTATAATTGAAGCGCGAATTTTACGTTTCCTTGTGAACGTCCGGAGATGTCTGAAGTTATTTTGATTTTTGTCGCAGTAAATATAAAAAGTCTGCCAACTGCTCGTCTAAAAAGTTGTTTTCGTTTAATTAATATCTTCGTAGCGTCGTTATTGATTTTTTCCCTCAAGGTTTATACTAACGTAAATAAAATTTCGCGCTTAATCTCGAGCTTTGATTCGAGTTTCCGTTTACTACCGGAAATTAAAAAGCTGGAGGTCATAGACGATGGTCCCGTTTTTGGTAATTGCCTTGAGAAGCTCTATGATATGCACCGCATGCCGGCCATACATGGTTCTACATCATGCAGTAACAACGCCAGGAATCCAGCAGGAACGTCGAGTATGGCCGATGTTACATAAGTCCCACTTTTCATGCCAGTTAAGTGACTTGCTTGCACACGACCCACATCAACCAAAAGCGATTTCATTTTAACATAGTTTAGCCAAAATAAAAATTTCCGTTTTTGTCCGAAAGTACGTTTTATCTAATCTGTACAGTAACGGGCAGAGAAAAATCAAATAAAAAGAACTCGCAATTCAATAATTCGATGAGAGGCTATAAAAGATATCAGCGACGGCTTAGCAGGTGCCAGTACGAAAAGGCCGCAGCTTTGCAGAAAGCCACGTACTGGACGTGGACGCTGCCAGCCATAATAGAATTTTTTGCTTCACTTCTATTCACCGAAATATCAAAAATAAACGGAAATAACACTAAATGTGACTAAACAACTATTTGCATTCGGATAAATGCTGCGCCCGTAAATAGCGACTCATAAATTGTAGATTTTCAACCTATTAAACGTTATGTGCAAACCTTATTTAGATTCAAGGAAAGCTTTAATAATTTTAATTTAATCCCAGTAATTTTTGTAACACAGACACCTCATTTACTTAAGATAATTCACAAGTAGCAATTAAGTCAACACACTTTTACACTTGCAATTGGACGTACAAAACGTGCCACAAGTTCTCTACTTCTGTAAATTACTAACCTAAATGTCTCCCACTATATTATGCCACTCTTGTTAAATTGAATTAGTTTTTCGGAGCTGCACTTCTTTTGGTCTATTCTGTAATTCTAAAAATATGTGGAAATTTCGTTTTAACCATTCAAGAGCTGTACAATTTCAGTGGCTTTTATCACTTGTGGAGGAGAAAATAATTAATTCCAATCGGATAATACCGAATTGTTAGAAAAATGTAAGTTATTCCGGCCGATTTGCTTCATTACAAAGAATCTAACCCAATCGGGCAACTAATTCACACTTCTTGGTTTATTTCCCAACTGCAATAAATTGTTTTTTGGCCTTTGACGAAAACATAAATAATGAAGAAAAATGCATATCAAACTATACCTACGGCGGAAACCTCGAATAATTTCTTGTCGCGGAGAAATATGATAAAGTACCTGCTGCATATAAAATGTGATTAATTAGTCCTACAAGTGTTGCATATTAAGTGTTCCATTATAAAGTCTCGAAACTTTACGAGGGATGATCTCTAACGTGATACAAAGTAATTTTTTATTCACACGTGCAAAGCAGGTTATTATGGCAGTTTAGCAAATTTGCGAAAAGATCAAGACTAGATTTGAGGCGTGCCTTAATTTAAATAAAAAGTCACTTAAGTTTATTTAATGTGTAGTTTACACCAAAATAATTTTAACAAAATTAATAGCTAGATTGAAAATAGATAAAAACAGACAACTTAATAAATATTCTTTTAGTTAGGTACATGACAATAGAAATTATATTGTCACAAAATGTAATTGCATAACATTTCAAAAATACCATAAATATTTATTTATTGATTATTTTATCACAACTTTGACCTTTTAGGTCTCGTTTTATTATTTTTTATTTTTATGTAAAATTTTTAGTAGAAGAAAAATAATAACAGAAACAGGATTTAGTTGCTTCTAGAGTCCGTTAAAAAAGTGACATATCGCTCTTCTATCTGCATGCGTCATTTGATATAGTTGATGAAATTCAACTAGGTCAATAGGTTGTAAATGACATTTGACGTGTTTTGCATCATTATGATTACGTGTTGAACGCGTTCCAGAGTAATCCACTATAATCAGATCTGTGGACCAGGTGCGTTATAGAGTGGAACGGCAATGCGGGGAAATCAACATGCCGTTGATGATATTTAATGAACTTTCGTTGAAGTGGTGTTAAACATGCAACATTTCTGTTTACGTTTACGAAGTATAGCGGGGGGTTTATGAGCCTCTTTGAATATTGGCCGATCGGTTGTGCGATATTTTCTCCTCTCTTGCTTTTCGCTTTTAAATTTTGTGCTAAATTAGATTGCGTCTAAAGAAAACTAATTTCCTGACTCAATATTGAGAGTTTGTTGCGTCCTATGAGTCACTTAATTGGTACAATGGCAATGTGGACTTCAAGGTTAATGCAGATTATAAATTTAATTGCAAAAATATCGGAAAGTATTGACGCAAAAATGGTCATTATAAAGCAATTTAATTTTTCTTGAAGGAGGTTAAAGAATTATGAAAAAGTGTTCTAAATGCAATGTGTGTCCATGCACAATAATGTAAACAGCTACCCGTAATACATGTACTACTAATCCACAGCAAATTATTATTGAAGCACATGATTATAATTTAAGCTATTGTCATAAGATTATGTACGATGTTGTAGCGGTAAACACCTATATAACTTCATAATTTATTTGGAAAAGTTCATTAAAACAGTGTTTAAACTCTACCAAATTCATGTAAATGATTGCTTGTCCATATATTAAAATTGGGTTTAAACTTGTATCTGCAATTGAATAAAGTTATTATTTAAAGCTAACTGAATTCTAGATGTAAAAGTATTGACTTATATTGTGTTTTTACTTTAATGTTTCTTTAATTGGATTTAAATTTGCTGAGACAAAATGGTAGGTAATGCCAACAAAATGTGGAAAGTATGAAAAATATGACATCAAAAGTAAAAGTACAGTTAAAATAATTCCGACTACGAAATAATTTCTGTATAAATATTAGGTATAGTACAATAAAAAATATGGATAAAAAAATCACAAAACAAAGTATTTCATTAGTTCTGACTTTTCTAGATTTTCTTATTAATTAAGAAGCTAAAGAGCGACCAAAATGATATATCACTGCAAGAGATTTGGTATGGAACTCATAACTGTAACAATTTTTATGACTCGACACGAGCTTAAATTTTTCAGCAGATTCTCTAGTTTTATCAGACGGGTTTATTACAATTTTTCATTCTCGATTCTAAAACCTCTTTAATTAATCAGAAATCACTCAGTATATAAGCAAGTATTTAATTAGAACTATTAATTATTTTACTCAAAAAACGTTTTAATATAAAATAAAGTTGTAAAAGTTCGAGAGTTCGGCTTGACGTGGTGTTTTTAATTGATTTTGTACTCGTAGTGACTTACCCGAAATGCCGTCGTAGGTCCACCATTCCTGCCAGTTGTCACATCCCACTGTAACAGAAAAAATCGTTGAGAAATTAGTTCGTCGGCTGTGAAAGAGGGGTCGACCCATATTACAATATATCGAATTGTTTTGTCGATGTCGCGTCTTCACCAGAGAAAGGAAGAACAGTACAGATTCAATTTATAGGAGCTGTATTAAGAAATGTTCGGAAAAGAGAAGGGGGTGGCCAAGATCGCTGACGCTAGTTCACATTTCCCCTTGTCGAAGAAGCGCAATCCAATTCAGCGAGAAGCCATAACCCAGACTCCCGCCGGCACAACGAATTTCCAGAGACATTTCAGGAGTTTTGCCTCCTGTAATTTCGATGTACGAGAGGAAGTGGCATATTATTCATAGTAAGGGGTGTAATGCATCCAATTACGACCCCTAGCACCATAGATGATAAAACAAATATTACTTTTTTATCCCGGAATTTTTGACACCGTAGAGATAGAAATTATAAAAATTTTATTCAAAAAAATGTAATGTTCATACTCCTATTTGTGGCTTTTAAATCATTCACAAATACATATATGTATCTACTTTTTAAAAGAAATTCTATTTTTGGTCACATTCAAAAGATTTAAATGTAATAAAAATTGCATGGAATAAAAGTTTCATTAAAATTTCAGAAGACTGAACTAAATAAATTGTTTAAATGTACCAGTCACTCTAGTTGTAAAAACTTAACAAATCTGATTTTTACATATACAGTATGTCCCCAGATTGAGTTTACAAGATGAACATTTTTTTTATCTTTGACTTTACGCCAAAACTGCAAAAGAAAAACATTTTTTGTTTCACCTGAGACAAGCAAATCTGTAATTAAAACTTCATTATTCTGATTCAGTGAATAGAAAAGTTAAATTTTTTCTTTATTTTGGACCTATACAGGGTGTCAATTTTAAAACTTGCAATCGGCAATATCTCTGGAATTAAAAAAGTTATTGAGAATCACTCAAAATCGTTTCGGTGGTCTTTAGGGGGAATTAAAATGGCATGATAAGTGACGCTCCTCCACCCACCCATCAAGCCACAGCCACCTTAAGTTGAAAATTTTAAATGACACGACCTTACTTGCGATACATCGTTGGAAAGCCCATAACAAGCGCTTTTCAAAAATGTCATACAACAGCCTATTTGATAAAGCCATTTTTCCAATTATTCAAAAACGAAAACGTTAAATTTTAATTTTTTTTATTATATTCAAGGGTGGGTGGAGGTGCGTCACTTATCATGTCATTTTAATTTCCCCTAGGAACCACCAAAACGGTTTTAAGTGATTATTAATAACTTTTTCAGTTGAAAGAAATTGCCGATTGCAAGTTTTAAACTTGACACAGTGTATAATTTAATTTAACTTTAATAATTTATCACTGCTTTTTAAGTCCTATCACATTGGCGGTTGTAATGATTTGACAACTATACAGGGTGCGCCAGAACTCGCGCCCCAGAGAAAAATGTCAAGTGCCGGCGGCAATGGGTCGCCACAAAGTGCAGCCGAAGAAGTACCTTTTGTTTGCATAAGAAAGTTATTAGACCCTTAATTCCGCCAATCCCAGAAGGGCACCTCAGGGTGGGATCGAAAAATTATATTTGTTGCTGGGTTTCAAAAATAATACCAATTTGCCTAGAATCTTCAAGAAATAGTTGGTCTACTGTAATTTTCAAATCTGTCATGTGTTGACATAACACGCTATTTTGGAATATTTTTCTGCCCGAAGAGGTTTTACACGAGTGTAATGGTTTGAATTTGTGTTAGATGTCAATTGTGTGGTTTAAGTTATTAAGTTTTAACCATGTAATTAGCCGCTGATAATTTGGAGATAATAACCATTTTTGGAAAGTGTTGGCGTAACGCTAGGGAGGCAGCTAGGATATTTTCTGAACGTTTTCCTGACAGAAATCGCCCATGCTATAAGGTCACATTGAGGACCATTGCCAGGGTACAAGAGCGGTCAAGTCCTACCAGACCGAAAAGAAATTAGAGGTGTTCCCAGAACGGTGCGCATAGTTGAAAATGAAGAAGCTTTTCTTGATTTTTTAAGATGGCACTAAGTAGATGCATTAGAGAAGTTGTAGTCATTATAACTGACATACTCGTATTAGGGCAGAGGAAATTTCAAATGCTTTGTTTTCGGGGGCATTTCAGCCATGATTTCCAGTAAATTTGTGGACTGACTGAGAATATTCCTTTTTTTCCGGGAGCATTTCAGCAATGATTTTCAGTAAATTTGTGGACTGTTGAGGAATATCAACTAATTTCAATATCAATATTGRAATATTTTTGTGGATTGTTWAATGAAAAAGAAAGCAAGGGGTCTTAGTGCAATGTGTGTTTTTAGGTTACAATTACACTACCGAACAAAAATACCTTGGTAAATCTACAATTTATGACAGTAAAAACGATCCTAACCAGTTTTGTTCAAGCACAAATTCTTATAAAAAGTACATTTTTCTGTTAGTTTTGCAATAAAGTAAAGAAACTGGCGTACATTTTAGTCTTTTTAGTTAATCTAACTCGCTTCTAGCATTAGTTTTCGGCTTGTTTGTGTTGTTCATATCGAAGAAAAAGTTAAGTAGGAACAATGCTTCTGAAGAAAACATCTAAAAGTATTAAAATAGTTGTTGGTTTATCACAGTGGAAATCGAGTTTTCAAAAATTTTCAACGATTTCGTCTCATTATACTTGTGCACAGCATCTTCAGCGAGAAAAATATTCGAAAATAGCGTGTTATGTCAAAAACATGACAGACAATTACAGTATTCCAGCTATTTTTTAAAATTCTGAGCAAATTGGTATTATTTTTGTAAACTAGCAACGGATATAATTTTCCAATCACACCCTGAGGTGCCCTTCTGGGATTGGTGGAATTAAGAGTCTCTCAACTTTCTTATGCAAGCAAAAGTTACTTCTTCAGCTGCACTTTTTGGCGACCCATTGCCGCCGGCATTTGACATTTTTCGCTGGGGCGCGAGTTCTGGCGCAGCCTGTATATCACTTTGACAATTAATTATATATTTATTAACTGAATAATGATAGTTAATATTGACTTTGTTTCTTATTTTAAAGCTGTTTCTTCGAGTTGTCATGTATTAAAATTATGTTTTTCACAAATATTTTTGTTAATTAACATGCGTAAACTTATTTGGCAAAGTAACATCATTGTCAAAAAATAAAGCCGCCAATGTGATAGGATTTAATAAGCAGTGAAAGTCCAAAATCAAGAGAAAAATGAACTTTTCTTTCTGCTGAGTTAGTATAATGAAGTTTTAATTACAGATTTGCTCGTTTCAGGTAAATCAAAAAATGTTTTTCCTTTGCAGTTTTGGTGTAAAATCAAACATAATTTTTTTTTCCTCTTGTAAACTCAATCCGGGGACATACTGTATATAAAACAAAAGCTCAAAAAAGGTTTAGTTAAAAGAAAATTCAGTTATACACGCAAGATATTGTTTAAACAAATTTTGAACTATTGTTTTAGTATGTCTCTGTTTGCAAAGAAACATTGTATTTTACTCTGTTTTATTATTTATTTGGAAATATGTTTTTATTGCGATCTGCTGTTTGCTTTCGCTAGTGAAGGCCGGCAAATACGTTGCACTATTTTAATAAACAAATGTTGGGTGAGTAGTCATCCGAGTGGCATTTTTGTGGATTAAAGAGATAAATTCGGAGCCGGTCGAGACTGCCTCTTCTAATTTTTCCAAGCGATCTTATCGGTCTATAATTGAATTGGATTTAAGATGGAAGAAGCCTGATCGATCGTCTTTCTTTCCGTCATTCTCGAATCATTGTGTCTCTTTTGATATGTTTCCCGTTTCTGTTTGCTCCCAATTTCGACCCCTTGAAATATTTTAAACCGTCTGGCTGGCGCCGTCTTTTCGGCGCCGTGACGCTCGCAAAAACTATCACAACAAATGGCTTTAGTTGCGAGAGCGGCGCCGACGAGTCGCACTAAAGACCTCAACGTCTGGAAACAACGAATTTTATGATTGGATGTGGGTCAATTGACGTGCTCCATCAAATCATGGCCGTTGAAAGCTGCGAAATAAATGTTTTAACAGGAATGTCAACCAGACATGTACGGTTCCTGAATATTTGATTTCAATTTGAAATTCAAATACGTTCAGCTAGTGACAAAATGTATACTATATACAATACGATGCGCAATGGGAAATTGAAAAGTTATACTGTTAAATAAAACTCCAAACAGTATTGAACGAGCGAATTTTGCCGTCTCGAGAGGACCGCCCGCTGCTAACGTGCTGAAACATGTCTTTCATGGAAATTATAGCCAGAAGTTGAATGTGACAAAGCGACACCTTTCAAACTACAAAACGGTCACCAACCCGTCCTCCGACAACACAATCGCCAAACTTTAATCGTACGATTGTTCCAATGCTCACGATTTGCGACAGATTTGAGAACGCCAATATTGAACCCAACTTAACTCGATCTCGGAAACAAATATTTTGAAATCTGGTCCATTAAAGCAACTAAAGTCACATCTTTACAAAAAAGATTGAGGAATATTCTTCAAAAAATACAAATGGAAAGCTGTGAACATGGATTTTATTGGAAAGGTGAGAACATAATTAAAGCACATTTTGTGGCTTCTTTTTTACTTTAATAATTATACTACTTTTGTCCAAACTTGTGTTTTAAAAAAATAATAAACTGAAGTTTATTATCAATAGAAATCGGATTTTAGGTGAAATTTCTTTTTGATTCTATTTAAGACCGGCGAACGGAACCCAAAATTTGAAACGTTTTAGATAAAATAGAGTTTTTTTTTGCGTTTTGCATTTATTTTTTTTAACTTTATTTCGGGACTTTGTTATTGCTTTTCTGTCACTTTGTATTTTTTCTTTCTTCGCTTTAAGTAAGTCAAGTTTATTATTTTGATTTTACAGCCGCAACCGGAAATGAAATATGCGAGGTTCTTGTTATTATCCACGAAAGTAATATTTCCGTGCGCTGAAAAAAAAACAAAATTCGCAAGTGTTTATAAATATTGAGTTAAATTTTATCTTTTTAAATGTAACTTTACAATTTAGTTGCCAGTGTGGCCATAGAAAAGTCTCAAGCTATAGAAATAACAATGTAATATTTTGTTGTATATACTCGTAGCTATTGCCATTTCTTTCACTACTCACAATGTTTTTTCTGTGTGAAATTTTACACAGAAATCAAAAGTTTATGACCAATTATTTCTCCTTAAAAAATGCATTTGCGACGTTACCAGTATGGCGATAGCTATAGCACGAGATTTATGTCCCTGGATTTCTCTACCCAGATTGAATTTTTAAGAAGAACTTTTTTTTTGATTTTGTGCCAAAACTGCAAAAGAATAACATTTTTGTTTAACCTGAAACGCGCAAATTAAAACTTTATTATTATTATGATTCAGTAAAAGTTCATATTTCTCTTGATTTTGGACAGAACAAAAAGTCAATAAAAAAATGAATGACTTTTCTTAACACTGACACAGAAAAAAAAGTCAGAATAATTAAGTTTTAATTACAGATTTGTTCGTTTAGGTTAAGTAAGGAATGTGATTCTTTTGAAGTTTTGGAACATACTGAATTTGATTTTTTATAAAACATATAGTTATATTATTATGTGAGATATTATAAATGAAAAAACATTTATTCTCTAGGATTTTATGACCTCTTTTCCTATTTTTTCTATTTTGTGTTTTTACTGTTCTTTTTAAGATTCTTTTTTGCATTTTTTAACGTTTTAAAATCCTGTCTCTAATTATGAAAAACGTGGCCAAAATATTTATAACTTGTGCATGGCAAATGAAATAACAAAACAACAAAACTAGTTTCATTGAGTTTGTTTCAGAAAACAATTCATACAAAGTATCTTTTAGTGCGCTTTATTCTTTGTAGCACATATTTTTAATCGAAGTCCAGCAATCAGGCTAACAGCTTTCGTCATGTAAGAAAACCTGCACTCAAATCTACAATACAAATATAATTTATTAAGGAATAAATTGATTTGTTCGGGTCCTCTCTCTTCCGGTCTGCGGTCACTTCGGCTAAATTAGATTCTAATCCAATTAAAAGTTTGCCAAGGGTTATCAGAGCTCGAGACTGACCACTGCCCGTCTCTACTCCAATCGTGAAGAACAACTGCGAACTACATAAAACATTGATGAGTGTGTGTCCACGTTTACACTGTTCCAAAGAAAAATAAAACGAGGTGGTTTTTATAGAAGTTTTCTCTCTTCTTGTCCGTCCAATGTTTAAATAAAACTCTGATTTGATCCGGGCTGTTGAAAACACGAAAAAAATTAATTTTGCTCGTAGGGAGATAGTTGAGGTTCCTCGTCGACCTGTGACTTCTCGCGTGTAATTCGGTAATCAATCTTAGCACTAAGAGCACCATTAGCACAGGCAGCACTCCCAACTTTTATTATTCACTTTAGTGACAGCGTATTTCACGTTTTTCGCCATCATTTTTTATTTGTGTGTCTCTTGTTCGCTTTTCTATGATTCGCTGGCACGCTGCCTAATCAGATACGTAAAATACAACGGCGGTTAAATTAAGCGTGTACCAAGGTAAAGAAGTTGATAGCAGCAACGTTACAGCAATGGAACTTAGAAATTAAATTTCTTAATGCATTTCGCTGCGGCAATAGAATACAATAGTCACCACAATTTGCTTTGAATCACCCCGGCGTGAAACTTTTCCCATCTCTAGGTAAGGAGTAATAAGACAGGGCCGAGAAGATTACTTACAGATCGATGGCAGCCCGGCTCTGGCATGCTAATATCCACAGTATGCAATTCAAATTAGGGTGAGAGTTAACGAGGACTTGATTAGCACGTCTACTACACATTGCGGTGTGCCGATATCGGGGTTCTAATAAGATGTCAAGTTGGCACACCCAAATGCAAAACTCGAAAATTACAACAAATTCCAAAATTTTACTGGATTTGGGGTCAGTTAATCACTTAATTACCGCATTTTTCAATGTATATAAAATTTAAAAGCTCGCAGCGGGCTTTGCATGCTTTACAAGGCTTAAGGGCTTTATTAATAAAATACTATTTTTGTTTACACGTTTTTTATTAATGAAATAAAAATCCCGGTTGATTAACTGGAGCGTTTGCGTTTTGACTGCTGAGTTGTTTATTTCAGGAATAATTTACGGGGATTTATACGATATATGGATACTTGGAAAATAAAAATGTGGGATTGTAAAATAAGCGAACGATAGATAAAATCAGAATAAATTAGAAACAACGTCTGATTAAGTCATTTTAAATTTTGTGCAAAACTGTGTAAAAGAGTTTTAACGCAAACCTACCTCAGCCGGTTGACATTAAAATATCCCACATGAGCAGCTACTTCAAACTGAATGGGCTCATTAACATACAATAAGGTGAATAAAAAGTAATTACTTTAAAAAAAAATAAGTGCAGTGTAAGGTACTATAAAGAAAAATCCTTTTAGTTTTCGAGTCTTGCAAAAAAATTTTTGTTAATAGCAACCTACTGTTACATTTTTTTTTAATTAAAGACTAAGATCTAAAAATGACTGCTAATAAAATAATAGCTATTAAGACAACTAGAGTTTCATAAACAGTAAAATTGAGGTCATAGTTCAAAATCGAGCAACCATTAGGGAGCGAGAATTTAATAGATCGAGATTTTTAAACTATAAAACTCGAGTTGTCTTGCAACACAAATACTGAATCAGAAATTTTTCTAAATTCAGAAATTATTATAAAGAAGTATGTCAAAATAATGTCAAAATTAACAAAAAACACAACTAAGTACATTAAAAAAAAAACGGGAAATAAAATTTTTCCTAACGTAAATTTGGTTCTAGTTGTCAATTATCAACTTGATAATACCTATCAAAAATATTTCTATCAATGTCATTAAATTTATACCAACTTGAGCAATGCAGCATATAAGTGAAGTAAAGAAAGCCAAAATCGTCGCTCACCTGGAAAATGGTAGGAAAATTATGAATTTAGTCGCAGAATTTAGAGTGCGAAAAAGTACCATCGGGGTTTGGGTTGCCCTACAATTACAAATGATTAGGTATTAAGTTGTTCAGTTTGTTACTAAATTCGAAAATATAATTTGTTCAAATATAACCTATTTATTTTTTAACTGACATGCCAGCAAAACATTTTATTCTTCGACACTGTCAAAATTTACGGTTTTTCTCCCGTGTAAGGAAGTTTTGACAACTGTTTGGCATTTCTCAATACAAAACGTCAAATTATTTTTAACAGATTTAAAGCAAATTTAAGCCTTGTTGACTCTAATTCGAAGAATAAAATGTTGTATTCCACTCGTTTGAGTGTAAATCGGACGCTTTATTCCACCTCGTGGATGGTAAACCACTCGTTACACTCGTGGTTTAAAAATCCACTCGGTCAAATAAAGAGTCCGATTTACACTCAAACTCGTCGAATAAATAACTATTAACCTATTTTTAATAAAACACGTTCACACTACATGGAAAAATAAAAAAGTTTTTTTTTGAAATTTCCCGTTTTTTTTTTTTTGAATATACACTTGAGTGCAAAGAAACGCAAATTAATTTTTTATAATGTAATTTGGTCTGTTAATATGTGCCAGTTTATTGAGGTTTTCTTTGTCAAAATACAAAGTTTCATAATCGTCAGGCATCTTCCAACCTTCTATCAAGTTTTTCCGTTTCTCCATTTCCTTTTTAACACTGACTACCTATGACACTGCACTATCAAGACCACCAAATAAGAAAGACATTTCTTTTGATAGTTTTCTAACCTATTTGGGAACTACCTCTTTCACACTATGTAAATCTCTAAAAAATTTGACAATTTTGTTTTTGACTATTTGCACTTTTTTTGCACTCAAGTGTAGCTGTATGCATCAACGTATTTTATAGACTTTATAGACTTTTATAGATACGTTTCTATTGACGACGTACTTTATAGATAAAGCGTATTTTAACGGCAACATAACAAGCAAGTTTAAATGCACGGTAGAAACAGTATAAGGTATTAGTGTTGCAAAAAATTAGTTTTGAAGTATTGCTTTTCGAGCTCACTACGAACTTAACCGAAGTGGTTGTTTCATGCACTTGATCATGGGAGAGCCCTTATTTCTATGTACTTTGTCGTGGTTTTAGATGGACTAAAAATAGAAGAAAATAAATTCTTATAAAAATTTTTGATCTATCAGGAACCTCCCCAAAGCATCTGCACAAAAAAGCGGACTCTTCGGTTAAGTTCCGAAAATCTTCATGATGAGCTCGTTACGCAACTTTAACGATTAAAAAAAAACTACTGGTTACAAAATAATTTTATTTAATTAGAACTCATTTTTAGATTATAGTCTTAAACTAAAAAAAATTGTAAGAGTAGGTTGCCATTAAGAACAAAAATTTTTACAAAATTCGAAACCTAAAACGTTATTCGAAAAGTTTTATTCTTCAAAAAAAAGGTTTATAGTACTTTACATTTTACCAATAATTTTTTTTCGTAAAGTAATCAGTTTATCGACAAACGCTTGGTTCCATACTTTTTATTTACCCTGTATACAAGGTGAACAAAAAATATAAAACGGCGCGGCTGTTTTAGTTTAGGTATACTATGTTGCTTTCAGAAAAAAAATACATAGTTTGTGGAAGATTTTTTGGTTTTAAGTTCTGCACCTATTCTGAAAGTTATTTTTGAGAAACTTTAATTCTGTTTAGATAGTTGTAAAATTTCATAGTAGATAGTAGATTATGGTACATTACATAACGAGAACGGAAAGTGATAAATAACGCACAAGCGGCTAAGTTGCGCACGAGGCGTTAGCCGAGTGCAGGCAATCCCGCGAGTGCGTTAGACACTTTCCTGCATGTTTTGTACACTATTTTTCCTACGACCATAAATAATTTTTTTCTTATGAATATATTTTTTTTTCATAACGATTTATGTTTTATAATGGATACAAAAATACGTTGAATAATGATTTATTTTTTATAATGGATACAAAAAAATACGTTGAACGAAAAAATACAAAACTTTCGAATGTGAATTGTGCGTTAGATTTCTAACACACAGCGCGAAAACAAATCGAACGATATTGCCAATTTTCGCGCATATGTAATTGTGCATTATGATCTAGTTTCGTATATGGTCGTAGAAAAATAAATTTTTCCCACGACCATATACGAAAGTGACATTTTCCATACAGTCAATTACCCACAAAAGTTGACGATATCGAACAAATCCCATTATTTTACTAACAAACGTGTGTGTTAGGAAAATAACGTAAGAGGTTGTACGATTGGCGGACAGCCCTGAGTGCATCTGGTAAATCGCGTGTGATTGGCTGTTCGTTGGCCATCTGCCAGGGCTTTTGACTTTTATTTTCTTCATCAAAATTCACACAATGTTTTGTTATTAAACCCACTGACTATTTAAATTAGCTTATTAAGTAAGATAATTAATAATTATTAATTAATAATTAATTATTAATAATTAATAATTTGAAAAAAAAATTAATAATTAATAAACGCCCAATTTAATATCTATCCATCTTTTTAACAGAAACATTAAATCGTTTCATTAAAAATATTGGTGTTTTCTTTCTGGAGTGGGGTTGCAGGGTCGTGGGAAAAGAAGCGTACATAACTCGCTGGAGAGTGTCTAAGGCACTCGTGAGGCTTCTGACTCCTCACCTGTGCATTATTTGTCACTTTTCGTGCTCGTTATGTAATATAGTATTTGTTGATGAGAATAAAAGTATGTAAAAATTATTGCTGAGACATTTTTTCTTGCTCTTGCAAACTCGCTTAAGCTTTTAAGCATAGTGTAGTGCGGAATCTTCGTCTGTTGTTCGAATCCGTCAGGTTCGATGAAGAGGGCAGAATAAAATCATCCATCACGCGGGCAGTGATTAATTGAGCGCGGTATGGCGAGGACAGGTGGGACAATAGTCGTGGACGACGCTATGAATAACGTAGCACAAAGGCGCACCACGCTGCCCGCCGATATTGTTTACGAAATTCGCTTTAGCCATTTCCGGCCCTAATTGAGATCCGATCGAAAAATCGAAGTCGGTGGTTTTTCGTGGGAGGCACCTCGACATTACCGCGAAGTGCTTTCTTGTCAACTATTAAATTTCTCAGAATGCGCTACTTTTCCAAAACTCAATCAATTTGATGTGGTGTTGCAGATTTCTCGAAACTTTACCAATCTAGAAAATATTGAACGTGATTGTTTGCCAGCAACTGCGAATGTAATAAACGATGACTGTCTTCCGAGAATTTAAAACATAATGGACGGGTGATAAAACAAATATGGGGACAAAAAGGGTTCCGTTGGAATTCGCTCTCAGACTGCCTTACAACAGACTCTTCATCCCTTTAATAGGATGGAACTAAATTTTATGAGTTTCTTGTAGTAAACTGTGGCGAAATACCCTCAAATAAACTGGCAAACAACGACACGGTTAACTTTTCTTCAAACCTAAGCACAACTCACAACATTTTTGTTCCGCCAATTTCAGTAAAGTATTTCCAATAAATACAATTATTCAAAACTAATTAACTAAACAGAAATATTAATAGTTAAATTCAAGACAAAATCAATTTTAAATTAAATTTAACAACTTGTAAACGTTTTACTTTTTCTCCGATACAAATTCACTGTTGTAACCAGGTTTTTCATATTTATTTTTAAAGCTTAAAGTTGAATTTATCGCGTCATCAGCAGAAGTTCGAATTGCGCATACTGATATAAATAAATAGTCAAGCTTTATAAGCACCAAAATCATTAAAATGTCATTAATAGACGTACAACTAATTTTTACCTTCTTTAGTCTTAAAAAATCAACAAACTAAAAAGAAAACTAAAAATTACTGTAAAATAATAAAAATTTCCAAATTGTTCAATGTTAGTTAACACCTTTGATTTTTAAATCAATCAAGTGAAGTTTTTTGCACGTTGGTTGATTCTTTTTGCGTTTGTGTTCTTTTTATTCCATTTCCGAAGTACGAGTAGGTGTTGCGACAAATTATAAAAGTGTGAAACATGTGTCCTTGCTGCTTTACAAAACAGTAGAGTGGGAGTACGGGACATGTACAATCAATCACAATTAACAAAAATGTCATGGTTGACATGTTCCGTGATTGCGATTGTAAATTAGCACTTACTGAAGCTTATGAATACAATGAAAGAAACATTAACACACTTTGGGTTAAAAAATACAAATACAAAATTATTATGTTTTGTCTTTAACATGATCTAGTCGTTATTTTTCTTTGACATTTATATTTCTCACTTTTGTGAATTGCATTTCAAATGGAATAATCAGCATGCGGAGCGGTCGATGAAACAAATTCGATTTCTAAGTTTAGATGTTAAATTCAATGAAGTTTGCACGAATAAAATTTTCTCTAAACAGCAAAGATACAGCTGAGTGAATTTTGTGTTTATTATTTTAAGCCGTGTCTTTTGTGGTAGTTATACTCCTGAGACAAATGTTGAAAAATTAGGCGTGTTCTGTGGTAAAGGCAAAATAAACAAGAGCTGAGGGTGTTATGTTATAATAATACAATACCATCTAAACCTCCGGAATTAATATAGACCTGTGTAATTACTAATATAAGGACTAAATGGTGGCTTGCGTGACGACCCTCCGCTGAATTTCCATTTAATCAAGGAGTCTGTTTATTCATATAATAAAGAGACGTTAATTACATTTAAATTCTCAATAAATGTTTCGCATATTTTACCAAATTCGAATTGCGATTTTACGACTCCCTTTAGAGCGCTCAACACACAAATCATCTCCCATATTGTCTTTATTAGCTAATTGGCTTGCAATTACGTGTTGCACTGCACGCATTTTGCAGTTAAAACTTTCTCCCAGATCAATCTTTGTTGTACCGCTATAAACCTCAAAAAAATAAGGTACTATTAACTAAAGCCTGCTAAAAGTTAGAATCGGCCAAACTCCAATCGTCGAAAGAGAAATAAACGACTTAGGTTGCTCACGTGTTTGAACACGTACAACCATATCCAACCTGTTTTGCAATTATCCCTCCCTAAGGTGTCGTAACATCAACTATTCTTAATCGCTCCCTGTTTTCGGACTAATTATTGTACAAATCTACCGCTGTTATTAGCCCAAAATTAATGAATTATTTCGCCGTAATTAGAGCGGGGATTTTGATTAATTCTTGCCTTAAAGCTATAATCTTGCATTATCGTCGCTCCGGAATCGGAGATCATCTCGAATTGTTAATCACGCGATTTTAAACCCAACAAAGATTTCACAAATTGGTCTTGACTCTCGTTAGGGTTAGCGGGCGACAAATGCAAGCAAGACACTGAAAATCAATTGCCATATTTTTTTGTTAAAACAAAAATCCAAGGATGGAGTGACGGCAGTAATTTTTTTACAGGGCGTAATATCCGGAATAATGAATGAACGCTTGATGCCGTGACGGGCGAAAGGATTATTTTACCACTTTGTTGGGCAACTTTACACCCTCTGGTCACCTGTTTTGAGAAAACACCATTTTCCTTAAACTCATTGACTAAATTATATACATTGCTACACTTGTTGTTACAATTTTTGGTTTAAAATACCATCCAAAATACATTACAATACCAATTAACTTTTTTATTGTTAAAAAAATTAAACGTTTGATTACAAAATTCACAAATGGTGGAGGTGCCGGGACCAAAAAAATTCTGTAAAAATATTCTGAACCAAAAAATTTCTGAAAAGAAAAATTTGCAAAGGTTGGAAATTGTCATTTTTGATTTATGAAATTGATTTATTATTTTTCTCCTATTATAATTTTTTTTATTGCTTTGTTACTTTGAATGATAATGCCTTTTTAACTGTTTTTTTATTGATGCGCTTTCGTTATGATGTGGTAGGTGTGTGGTAAATCGCAGTTAATTTTGATTAGTGTGTATTCTTGTCGCCGCTTTGGAACAATATCGGCGGGTGACGTCCACAGATGGCAATTGGACCGTGTGTTCGGTTATGGTGCACAATACAGGTCATGCATATACAATACTCATACATCTAATTTTAGTAATGCAAGGGGTATTCAGGACAGCAAACAAGCCAATTTAATTGAATCGGTTCGTAGCGTTTCGAATAAATTATAGCAGGGTATCGAGCCCTCATTATAAATCAATGTTTCTTCCGGGAGCGTCGAGGAAATCTCTTCGAGAGAAAGATATACGCAGTTAAGAGCTGCGCTTTGCCGATTTAAATGTTTATTTTAAACAAAGTTGAGAATCTCGGCCGAGACAAAAGAGGATGAAGAGATGATTGGCTTGGTTAGCGTGCGATTTATATTATGAAAGATTTATCGCGTCTTTTTATTTTTCTACGAGAAATAATGCCCGTATAAAGTACTAAAGCTGTCATACTAGCTCGCTGTATTTGATATCTTTTCAGAATTAAATGTCTTTCACACCCGTGTACGGAAACTTATAAAAATATTTTATATCACTCACAAAATTTTTAAAAAATGACATGTTACACCGCACGGTCAAAATCCTCTCAATTTTCCTTTGCCCCCGAATAAAATATGAAAAACATCTCCGTAAAAGATCAAATTATTTATCAAACATAATTAAGTAATTTAACTCATTTTGTACTAATTTAATTATCCTTTGACATTTTAAAAATACCTACATAGTAATCGATAAAATTGCGTAAGCAAACAAACACCACGAACACTAATTATGTGCTAATGAATTTAAACTTGCCATTACATAATTTAAATTAAATGGTAATCTTGATAAGTAAACATAATTCGCCTCTTAAAATCAGCAAAAAAAAACTAAAAAGGTTTTTTAGATAACAATATTATTTAAAGTTACTGTTTCCATAAATCTTGAGTTAAGTTAGTTAATACTTATTTAAAGATAAATCTATTCATTCTTCCTTCTTTCGTTAGAGTTATTTCTTTTCAACATCAGTATCTACTATTAAGGTAGCTTAACTAAATAAGATCACTTGATTTTTATGATTTTTATATATTTTTTAAAATATGATAAGGTCTGGATTTATTATCGAAATTGTAATTTAAACTTTTTTAACAATGTGTGCCAGAAAAATGCCTCTTTTGTTATTTTTTCTACATGTTTTTAACATATACATAAATTATTACAAAGGGCCTTTTTTGGAACCTCCTAGCCCCAAATAAGCCATTGACATTAAATAATAAATAAGGGTCATATTTAAAATTTGGGATAGGATTTTTCAGTAATTGTTTAACAGTAAGTTAAGCAAAAAATCTTTAATAAACAAAAAAAAACAACATAAAAAATACAAGAAAGTAAAGAAACAACTTAAAATTAACGGTGGGCCTTAATTGGCTTAGGTACTTTAAATAAATTCTTGTTGCAATCCCCTTTATTATTTTCTGTTCTATTATGATAACTAGTAAGACTAGGAAGAGTTGTGGTAAAATAACATTAGACTGACTTTTTTTAAGTAACTTCAATATTTTAAATGTTGAAATTCCATCAAGTCAAGCAGAGAGAAGTCCACTTTTTTGGTCGTAGACATCTTTCGCAATAAATGCGCCATCTGCAACAAGATCTGCAAACCACAACTGGTCGTCGAATATCCGACCAAACTGTTATAAATCGTTTGCCGGAAGTCTGTTTGACATCGTACAGATTCTAACCCCCTTCTATTACCGCATTCAACGACGACAGAAAATTGAACGAGAAAGTATGGACTCTTAAACGTAAGTTTTATCTTTACAGTGCTTTAAATGACAAGGAACTGTTATTTAATAAACCTAATCAATTTTTGGTCGACAATTGTATTTTCTAGCACAGTCACTTGTGAAAATCGTGAGCAATTTCGTGTATTCCACATGAAAACATTTAGAGCTGATTCAGGCTATGATAACAGGTTTAAAGCGGAATTTATTGGGTTAGCATGTACTGTAAATCGTCGTAACGGAATAATTCGAATTTAATCTCATATTAATTTTTAAATTCGTAAGAATTTGAGCAAATCGCGAAAATAAATCATTGCATTTATCAATGTCATCTTAAATTCTGAAATGTTTGGCGATGAAAAGCATTATGAATTAATATCCCGTTTCTTATCTCAATTTATTAAAAGAACATTTTGAAATTTTTACCACCGAAAGTAGATTCTAACATTTATTTGGTGTGAATTGTATCTTCTAATATTAGGAAGTTGCTTAGCAAATCCCAGCTTATGAAGATGTTCTAAAGCTAGAGGTAAACTTGCTAAAACCTCAAGCTTGAATAGAAGCGCTAAGACACTGACACCAGTTTATCAACAATAGTGATCATTGTTGGCGCCCCTATTTCACCACCTTCGGACAATAGCAATTACAATAGGGCAATAAGCAAGCAAAGCAACAAACACAGGAATCAATAACACATTTCGCTCTAATTCAAACAAAGAAAGGATGTTGGGAAATCAGCTATTAGTTTAGATAAATTTACAGAAAGCAAATTAAATTTTAATTCAATGCTAAACTAAATTTTTACTTTGTATTATCAAATGTCAAATTATTCGTAAATTACAATTTAATTTCAGTTAAATGTTCCGTAATCCGGCCCTATATGAATTTAACATTTAGTTTCTTCTAAAACTTTAATGCATTACGTATTTAATAAACCTTACGTCACAAGTTAGAAGTAATTAATGGCAGTTTAATGTTACATGTGCCTAGAAATTTCCCAGTCATTTCCATATTTCTAGTGATGTAACAGATTATTATGTCAATCTTCAAACTTCTCAAAAGACTAATTAGCTGCTCTAAACTAATCGTTACAAACATTACAAAGCTTGTAAATATAGTGAGTTCAGATGTGTTAAAGTTTCTCAAACCCTAAATATACAAAAATTATTGTTTACAGATTAACATTATTTTATAATTTTGGATGTTTGAGCACAATCTGGATTTTATTAAAAGCCAACTAATTATATTTTAAAGAAATAAATAAAACTCGTTATAAACATTTCATATCATTGTCAATCGCAAAGTTTATTTAGAATATTTAAATATTTGATGAGATACTCAGCAGTCATGGCACAGCTAACTACAAAATAATTTCCATTTGAATATTGATACAAAATTTTGCTCGTTATTTTTACATCGATAATTGAAATCCTGTCTTGTTGCAAAATAGGTCAGAGATGTTTCTTGTCTTTTGTGATGTAGCCAATAAAAGTTTGATATTTTTTACACACATAATTATTTCTGCAGAAAACGCCAACTCAGTCTGGAATCGCGACATTGAGAACAAACGTGACAATGTCGTTCAGAATACGTGATGTTTCTTAAAAAACGCCTTACCCAAATACACCTTTCTGTGTTTGTAAACGAAAGAAATTTAATGAATATGCTGTGATTTTACATTACTCATTAATGTTGCTCGAGAAAGTAGGGACGAGCAAATTAACTTTTAACTGTTTGCTCGGTTGAAGTTTCTTTCTCAGATAATGAAACTTTTAATTTGGTACATACCTAGACCTCCAACAATAACCTTAATTCTCATTATTAGCAAGAAAATAAATCTTTGCTTATTTCTGATCGTCACGAGACTTCCACAAACATCGAACTCTTAATAAGATGCAGATTGCAAGTATTAAAGCAGGCTGACCATGCATGTATATTAAAAGGCTCCCGGAGAACTCCTGGAAATTCATTTGAATCGCAAATTTGTAATCTGACACAGTAAACTAGCCATGACATGGTTCTTACTCGATAACTCTATCAACAAATTCAAATAAATCTGTTCAAGTTTTTGGTCAGATTATTTCGCAACAATAAATTAACGCCGCTAATACATATATAAATTTTAATAGGATATGCTATTACAGTGATAATAAAGCGAATAATCCAAATGAAATTGGAACGTAAAAATGATTTTTTTGCATTGACCGCAAATGAAGTAAACATTAATTACTTTGCATAAATAAAAGCGGCGATGTGTTAGCATTTTCAATAAAATAAATGCTGAAGGTTTATTGATATCATGTTGGCTAGTACGAGAATTGACGGTCATTATTATTTTGCCGCAATCAAAACTGTGTGTTCAGTAATCAGAATGGAGATCGTTTTGACCCAGAACAAACACATTTAAATGAGTTTCCTTTGCTTTGGATTAACCCCGCTGATACAAAACGATTGCTCTCACTTAAAATGAAATAATAAACACTGAAATAAGCACTAAAAAAGCTGTCTCGGAAGATTTGATTCTTTTTAGAATTAAATGTCGACGGGGAAACTTAAAAAATGTTTTATATCACCCTCAAAATTTATAAAAAACGACGGCTCCGACCACATTGTAGCAGGTTCTCTACTAATTTCGTTTTCACCCACATTTACGACAAAATAACAAGCTCCCAAATACGGTTTAAAAAACCAAAAAGAGTAGCACACAACTGATCAATATCAAGAGTCAGATTTAAAAAATAATGGGATATTCCTTCTGCTTCTTTGTCAAAATTATGCACAAATATAACTCATCCTAAAAACGTTTTTCATCATTTATAATCAAGCTTTTGTCCAGGACTTCCATTAGCGCAATATTAATTTAGACCGCTGAGCTCCCATTGGAGTAAGTTGCAACTATGAAACACTATAATCCTTACATTTTGAGCCCCTTGTGGCGACAGTCCTCTCATTTTACTTCAGGAATTAGACTGACCAAAATCTAAACTCCAAACTGAACGCTTACCGTACTAATTTGAGACACCTATGACCCAGAAACAAATAAATGAGTGGCTAGTAGCCATGCAAATACGCCGAATCAATTTATTTGTAATAAATAACTTTTAATCAAGACTTAATTGGGTTCCTAAATAATTACACCTATACATCAGTGTTTTGCAAGCAATATACGGGCTATTTTAGATTACCTATCGGACGTCACGTAGAACTAAAACTTATATTTCCCAGCATTAAAGTTAAAATCATTGATTGGGTTAGACTGTTAAACACAAATGCAATAGAATGAGGTGATAAAACCGCTTTTATTCCCTCTTATTTTGTTCAATGAAGCCACCGGTTATTCAAAGCTTTTACAAAATAATGTTATTCACCGGCTTCATTTCCCGATGAAAATAAAAGTGAGATGTCGAATGAAAGAGAACTACTCCTCCAAAAGTCAAATTGCAAAAATATATGATTAAATAAATTAAAACAAAAAAATATTACCACCTTGTAGTGCTAAAAAATAATAACACCATACTTGAATATTTTAATTTTAAGAACACATTGCAGCAACCAATTTCTTATTTCGTTTTATTATATTTTTATAGGTTTAGTTAGTCTGTACTGTATTATTACAAATACGACCGCAATATAAATTCTCTAATTAGGAAGCAATTTTTATGGTCCCGTGTAAGGTAAAATAATAAAAAAAACAGAGCATAAAGTTGTTATCAAAAGTGCAAAACTGGAGATAATAATTTATAGGCGATTGGTGCTTCAGTGGGATCGATCGCAAATGTGGTTTAAAATATGTATTCCGTAAGCCGGATTTAGGCGCTAGAAGTGTTGTAATTTATTAAAAGGATTGGAATAAATCGTCGTTGCGTGTAAAGAATCGTTGTATCTCAGCTTCGACATCACAGAGCCGGTGAGATTCCCGAAATAATTGCCGACATACTTAAGAGGAGCAGTAAGCAAAGCGAGGTATCTGTAATCTGCACCCTTGTTTCCTTTGCTATTTGCGGCCGACCGAGCCATTTTCAGTCCTTCCTTATCAGCCACCGGTACTATCCCCCATTCTGTCTTTATCCCTTCTTCCGCCAACACTTCATGCGGAATTTCCATGTATAGTGAAAGCTCTAAGGTGCTCTTAACCCCGAGCTGCTTAAACCACTTGTCAATTTACAAGGTGTGGATTTTGGTTTAAGCAGGAGTTGCTCTGTAAATTGTTGCTTTGAACTTTGTGTATCAGTTTAACTGAGTTATTACTGTCTTGGCAACTCCATTAAAATAAATACCCGAGTCGGGAGAGATGAGATCGAAGCGAGAATGCATTTTTCGGCTTCCATTACAATCCATCAATTTTAACATATGGCAGCGAGTGAGTTTCGAGGTTTCGTGTCTGCCGACAGTTAATGTACGCATTATCAGTTCTAATACAAGAACTTAAACACGATAGTCTTCATAAGTAAATGTACCGGAAGACGGATATCTTTGTGCATGCTTAATTGCTGTTTCGATGTTGCTGGTGGAGGGTAGATGGAGATAACGCTGAGTGAATAATGCGAACCACTACGAACTTTGGTCAATACACAAGGTGGTACTACACGAGGCGCTAAATTTCCCACTAATGTCATTCTGAGACACTCTTGTATATTAACAACACAACAAACTAAGAAAAAGCAAGCAAGAAACAAACACAAAGTATAAATTAATTTCACTAACCCTTTTAAAGTTCAGTCCTAGATTTGATTCAAATATTTTGTAAAATGTAGTATAATTTTAATATAAAGTTTCTAACATTTATTTATGTATCAAGAGAATAAAACACTATTTTAATCCCGAAAATGTAAGTGAATATACAAAATGATTAACTTGTCAAATAATATCAAATAATTTACCAAAATATTCAGTTTATTCAATTGCAATTTTAAGGGTAAAAATTGGTATCAAGAAAATTGTTTGAGACAAAAAATGGTTAAAAAATTCAATTCAAATAATTCAAAATAAATTTCAGTTTATTTTAAAAATTAAAATCAATATTTTATTTATTTTATTCCTAAGGGAATAAAGTACCAGATTATTAGTCAAAAACGAGGGAATAAAAGGACACTTTATTCCCTGTTGATAGGAAACAATAATCTGTACTAGATAAATGTGCCAACTAACAATTCTGATATATGTATTATTGTTAATATAATTAAATTCCATTTTTCTGGCTAGTATAACAATGTTGAATAATGAAATATCAAGTTGCGAGTAGATGAATATCGACTAAAATATTAATAATGGATTAAATCCATAATACAATGTTAATCTCACATAATTGCTACTTTTATCATATAATTTAAATAACTTTCCTGTTTATAAAGTTGTGAAGGTATGCATTAAATTTTGACACCAAAGTTTTCTAAAAAAAATATGTATAATCAAACAATGTATTTCTATTTTTTAAGAGATTTCCAAAACGTATCAATAAAAAAAATATTTCTACAATTACAAAACAAAAAAAATGTAGGCTTCAAACTCAGAGTTCAAGATGATTGGCAGATAAAAACCGAATGAATGGATGTACCTACTAAAAATTAAATGTGCGCCATGTCGTCGGTCATCGTCCCTATAATTTGTCGCCACGATAACAAAACTGGTAAATATCCAGGAAACCAGGTCCCTAAGCTTGCGTATGCACAAGTTAGAGCTTAATTTACCCTTTCGATGGTGCGATTTTAAGTAATTTATGTTGCATAAAAACATGCAGTGTCTGCACTACGTGCACGTTGTTCGGCCATGTGTGAATATGATCCCAGTCCGACCCGATAAGACCTGTTAATATTTCTCATTATCCCGTTTTATGACGAGAAACCCTTGTTAGGGTGTTAGGGTTTTACCTCAGCTACATCCTTATCAGTGTATTAGCTCAAGCCGGTCTCTAATCATATTTCTCATATCGACGTGACACAAATAAGACGAGGCAAACTTTCAAACAATTATTGCCGAGAGAAATCTCACAAACTCTTTATTATTTTCATTCTTCTACAATTTTGGTTAATTCCATTTGGAAAAAATTCCAACTGAAGCTTTTTAGCAATTCACACGTTTGAATACAGGAATCAGATTGGAACAGGTTTCGATTTCACATCGGTATGTTTACCAGAATAATGAGGAAAATACGATAACGCGATGAAACTGAATTAAATTTTTGTCTCTTTCGTTACAATAAATTATATCAATCCTCAGGATTTCGGCTCGTTGAACCTATTAGTGGGCAAGCGTTTTTATCGCGTAAAATTATTTCACGAGCCATGTCCTTTGCTTCATTTCTAAGGACCCCTGTTTTAGCTGAACAAATAATTGAAAAAAAAAATATAAATTTAAATATTTAATAAATTGTAAAATTAAAACAAACACAAAAATATGTATCATTAAAAAGTTGAGAAAGATTTGCCCGGCGCATCCACCAAATTTGTATACACTCAGCTATTACAAATTAAATTTCCTCGCAAATAATTTTCTTACATTTTTGAGTAAACAAATGTTTTTTAATTATACTACTTTAAATTAAAAATTTATTAATAAATATATTTTTTCTTGATGTACAGGTGCGCCAGAACTTCCGCCCCCGAGAAAAATGCCATGTAAGGTAAGATACCACGAACATGCAAAGAAATGTTAAAAAAATTCTATCTATAAAAATTTCGAAGTTATGAGAGTTTAAATTTTGCACTTTGACTCTACTTATTTCTGTTGGAAAAATAATTTTTCAAGTTGTTTTTGCTACAGGCTATTCAAAGAGGAAACAAGGAAGCTGTATCCTAAATTGTAACTCTGTTTAATGTTATTTGTGACTTTTATTGACAAAATTTTTGCACCTTTACTATCATCACTTTACGTCAGTATCATTAAATAGACATAAAAAAATGTCAAAAAATAAATGTCAAAATTTTTTAACAGATAAAATGTTCCTAGTATCTTATTTTAATTGATTTTTTTTAGGGTGAGAGTTGTGACACAGCCTGTATGTAAAGTTTAATAAAATGTAAAAGAAATCAATAATAATCGTACATTAAGTTGACACATTTTTCTTTTTATATGTAGACCTAACGTGACAAATCACTATTATAGTTATTGCATACTGATATGTGATCTATTTATTATTTTTTCAAATAAAACGAAGAAATTTAAAATAAAAAGACAAGTTATGTGAAGTAAATACAATAAATCCTTTAAGTATAAATTTCTTTTATTTGTATATCAAATTACATACATGCAAACATGCAGTTTAATTTAATAATTTAATAATTTCATATTTACATAATAATGTAGCAAATTTTTCAATTTATTTATTTTATATTTAAATTTATTGTATTTTAAAATTTCCGCATTTTTTTTCATGTGATTCATAAATGAAAACGTTAGTTCGATTACAACTAAATTCCTGTGGAACATATTGTAGATGTATTAAACACACCACACCTACACATAATCAAAAATCCACAAAGGGATCACATAAGTAATTACAATCCGGTTTACGACAAATAATATAATAGGTACATAATTATAAAATTAGATCAAATCCTGTAAATACGACAGACAGCACGCAAATAGAAAATAGGAAAACACGAAAAATTTTCCACTAATTAAACACATAATGTTATCATGTAAATCCATCTTTTATTCATTGAATTTCTTAAATCCATGTTATTTATGTGACACATTTTGATGAAAAATGGAGCCACTTCATTATAATAATAATAATAATCAATAGAATATTGACCAAATATGTAAATGTGTGAATAATTAAAAAGTGTGTACCTTTATTGATTCAAAAGACAAGTTTGACAAAAAATCAGATATAAATCTTTTTAGTGTTTCTGTCGCAGTAAATAAATTTAATTAATTTCTCGAATAATGATAAGCAAGAAAAAAGATATAATTTGCGATAAAGTTGTTGAAGTTATTTCTAGTTATATTTCGCACAGTGCGTGGGTGAACAAGTGTAAGGCTCGTTAAGTCGCAATGTACCAATTTGCAAAAAACTCACGTACCATACAAGAAGGAGGTGACAAGAAGAACGAAGCACGTTGTGGCATGCATCTCGTCGCCGAGTCAGCAACACATATTTCAGGATATACAAACTAATTCAAGTCAAATGTTGACAAGCAATGCCGAACAAGCCCGTCATAAATGCCTCTGGCGCTCCGAATGATCATAGCAAAGCGCGTGAAAGTTTGTTCAGAGTGTGGGGTGGAACACCCCTTGCAGACAGAGGTCGGTCGCAAACTGCCGGAGTCGGTTTGGAATTGTGCGCCCGGAGTCTCTCCGGAGATCGGCCCGCGTTTGGATTGGCGGAGAAAGCGCACCTCGCCCAATGGGAATAAAGAATAACGCGCAGATTATCTATTTTTCACCTGGTTTTTACAAAAATTTGAACGTGTTTTACGGATAGTTTGAACGAATCGGAATTAAATTCTAATTACAAAGTCCTGAATTTAATAAGCGAAGCCATCGCAGAAACAAAAGTCGAGAAGAAGTGACGAGAATTTTATGCAGAAATGTGATTTGCAAATTAAACTGAAACCAAAAATTTCAGAAAGTCAAATTATAAATCTATACATAAATTTGTCAAACTGTCACTTCATTTCAATATTCGAACCTGTTCTGCTTTTAAGATTGCTGGGCTACAAGAAGTAAATAATTTAAAGTAAATAAGTAGTAACTTTAATTAAAAATATAATCAAATACAATGCAAACATATTTATAAGTAGTTTATTAAATATGGATACATATTAAAATCTCTATTAAATGTTTAGATTTACCTGGATCATCAGCTAATCAATAAAACTGCAAATATTAAATTAACCATCGTTACAGATCAATTAGTGGTTAGTATACAAGGTGATTCTTAAAAAGACCGACAAGATTTTATCACAGCTTTTCAAAAATAAATGGAGACAAACTATACCCTTTTCTCGTTTATATGTTTTAGGAGCAAAATCCCCTTGATCCGTGCCACTTACAGCGTTTATGAATTGTTGCAATGATTAAGTACATTTTCATCAAATTAATACCATGGTTTCCACTACCTGTGCTAATACTCTTTACGAACACATCAGTAGCGTACGCTTTACCTCGAAAATAACAATAAATTTTATTTGGAGAACGGTTAAACAAAGAAATTTTTAAATATTTTTTCCAGCATGTTCTCATTCGATGCTACCAAGGATAAAATTTTGTCGATCTATTTAAGAATCACGCTGTATTAAAGCAGATTTTACATAAATAAAAGAAACTTTTAACAAATACACACATATCCAAATAAAAATATTGAAATCAAAATTACAGCATCTAAAAAAAACTAGAATCTGATTTAGTGAGCAAAACTGACTATGTACCGTGCGATCAAAAAAAAAAATAGTATGCGGTGACTGAAGTCCTTTAAATGGCAATCCTAATTTTTGACAACAAATGTCAGCGGAAACTTTGATAAGTTTGCGTTTTATTAATTTTGACTAAAATAATGTTTACTTTAAAGCAGAAAATTTTTATTGTTGCAAGTTATTACAAATGCTGTACAAGACGAAAACGGTGAATGGCCATTTTCACATACAGTTTGTGTAAAAAAATTCCAGCCCAGATTCCCAGACAATGTATTGCCAACTGTAGAATTTAATGGACGCCTACTTTAATTTATTTTTTTTTGATTGCAAGGTATTAATCCTTGTAAAATGCAAATATTGATTTTAATATTTATATTGTTAGTACACAAGACCAAGTTTCATAATGTTAACCTTGTTAAAATACGGTTCTTTTGAAATACAAAAAATCGCAAAGTTTTTTAAATTTATTTTGTATTTTTTTTATAAAAAACACCCACAAATTATTTAAAATATTATTTTATTCAATATAGGTACAGTACAGCAATGTATCTATTGTATCTAAAGCTACAGATAATTTAAACGCGTTTATGGCTTATGTTTTATTGTAAAAATAATTCGAATTCGACCAAGTACTATGGTTGCCTTGGTATCAACAGTGCTCATTTTAATGTGAGACATTGTTGCTACAATTAACATATGAAATTAAATATCTTTTATTCTTCGACACTGTCAAAATTTACGGTTTTCCTCCCGTGTAAGGAAGTTTTGACAACTGTTTGGCATTTCTCAATACAAAACGTCAAATTATTTTTAACAGATTTAAAGCAAGTTTAAGCCTTGTTGACTCTAATTCAAAGAATAAAAAGTTGTAATCCACTTGTTTGAGTGTAAATCGGACGCTTTATTCCACCTCGTGGATGGTAAACCACTCGTTACACTCGTGATTTAAAAATCCACTCGGTGAAATAAAGAGTCCGATTTACACTCAAACTCGTCGAATAAATAACTATTAATTTATCAATTCTAGACATCAAAAGTTAATTTTGTCAATAGAAAATTTATTAGTCTATAAAATGCAAAAATAAAAATAGGGTGTTCTATTTAATTTTTTATTATTATTTAACGTTTAACAAACTTCCACATTTTGTTAACTTTTCGACTGCAAAAAAAATGTTATAGTCTTAAAGTTGGTACTTTCTCTCTTTACAGTGTATTTTTTTCCAACTGTCTCAACTTTTTGTGTAATAATTTTTAAAAAGAGAATGTTTTCGCCAAGAAAACCAACTTAATTCAAAAACTAAGCAAAATCGACTAATAGAAGTTTAGTTTAAAAACATTGAAATTAAAAGCTACATTCAAAAATTCCAAAAACATGTGTTTCATTTAAAAAAAACATAAGTTTGTATTGTAACTTATTTTTGGGACACCTCGTATAATCAAAAATATTTTCCTGAAATGGGCCCTAGAATATAAATAAAGTCTATAAAATATCAAAATTCCCACTTAAATAATAACTGAGCTACAGAAGACGGGGGCTGAGATGAAAAACCCTGTATGCAACATCATCAGTAACATTAAATAGAGATAAAAAACAAATGTCAAAAATTTTTTGAGAGTTAAAATTTTTTAAACATTTTTTCGTATTCCTAGTATTTTATCTTAGTTAGCATTTTTCTCTGATTTGCAATTTCTGGGAGACCCTGTAAATGTTAATACATAATCGTAAATGTATATGTATATGTACCACTTTAGTTACATTTTAGTTAATATGTCTGTCTATTAAATACATAAATAAATAAAGAATACTAATTGCTCCATAAAATATCTACAACATTTGTGGACTTGATAAATAGTATCATTTCATAAACTATGAACCCTTTACAGAACAGAAATAATATTTTGTAGAATACAATACAATTTCTAGATGTAGGTAAATAAACTCAGTTAAAAAGTATAATTGCAAATTTGTCGCAAGTTAATGTCTCGAATAATTTTGTTGGCTCTCATAAAGCAGCTTTCTTTGCCTCTCGCTCCTTTTAAAGTGTTGTTAAACGATAAAATGAAATATTCCAAATCAGCAATGCTTAAATGAAATATGGAAATAAAGTGGTGTTAGCTTGTTTAAGGATACAGAGGCGCGACAATTTAATTTTTGAAGTCAACCCCAAAGTCATCAAAATTCAGCCCGTGCTTTATATTTTAGCCAAGTTCATCCAATTGTAGAATTTATTCGTTAATGCTATAATTTGAATTTATTTTATATAATTCGCCCCAATTAGTGCACTTTTGGCCTACATTAAGCATATCGAAAGATCTCGAAACTGGCGACCATTAACCTGTCTAATCTGACCTAAAGGGAGTCACATAATGGAATAATCTTGTTCTGAACTTGGAATGAGCGACATGTAGGTGTCGGTAAATTATTACCGCAAATTCACAGTTCGATATTAATATTTAAAACGGCGTGTTAAACCCGAAACTAATTAAGAAAAGTATTCATTTAATTGCTTTCCGCGCGCAATAATATCTCGTCTTTGGGAGTTTCATCGCTGGCCGCGTTAAATTAATGGAATTGTCGACGGTTCTGGCTGTGAAATCTCTCGCGGAGGCTTATCGGCCACTAGAGACCCGGATGAACCGATAATATTATAGAGCTTTGCTCATTATACTCCCTCCTTCCTATTTCTTATCGAGAGCGCCACCCGATAAATAATAACCGGTCGAAATCGATCGCTTAATTCTGCTAATTCCGCAAATTACACACTTTCTCATGTTAATTCCTGCCCACATATCAATTCCGCCAATTCTGCAAATCGTCTAATGTCTCACGATGTGTGTTTATGGAAATTTTCCGGGTTTTCAGCTAGAGCTGAGTGAGCATTCATTAGATATGCCGGTAGTGAAGATAGCGCATCCCTAATGAAAAATCGAAACGTTCACTATCGACAAGGGGACACCTAGTAATTAAATAAAACGATGAATCAACCACCATGACAACTCCAACTTTCCGAACAATCGGAAGCTTTACTTCTCTTATTCAAAATGTTAAAAACTTTCCAAATAATTGAATAAATGCAACAAGAAAGTTAAAAGGCTTTATTACAAAAAGTGAATAAAGCGCTATGAAAAATGCAGCTGAATTGGGCCGCGTTGCTGGAAAACGGAATAAATTCAATTCACACGCGCCCGTTGGTATTTTCCTTCCCCATTGGGGAAATTTTCAGCGTCAACTTTCCAGTGGCGCTCTGTTTGATTTCATACTACATGCACTCCCCTTTGAGACCGCTCTAGTTTGAGAATGTGTTCTCTTTTTTTCGTGAGTCATCTCGCATCCTAAACATAAGAAAAATCCAAACTGGCTTATATGCAAACGGAATGAGGACTCTAAACAGGTCAGAGCCGGAGTGGAAAGAAAGCATCAAAGATACACTTCAAACAGCTTTAAAACAAACTTGAGAGATTCAGATTAAACTTAATTTTGAAACACATTTGTCATAAAGCACTTAACTTTTGTCTGTTCATCTAAAAAGTGAAAGAGAACTTTCGATAAATGTCAAATCATTTATTCGGATGTTGCAAACCTATTCAGACCTACAGGAAACAAATTGTCTATGAAAACCAAAGTCCTAAAACTCAAATACACTTTTTTGTAGATACCTCCAATGGTTCAGGGTACTTTTTACCAAAAACTACAGAATTTCTAAAAAAACATTTTGTACTTTTATTCAAAAGTGCAGAATATTTAGGTATTACCAAAGCCCAGAACGTAGCAATCTTTTTTTAATCAAATTCACTCAAAAACACCTTAATTAAATTTCTTCCAACAACAATACCCATTGTTCTCTTGTTTTAACTCTGTTTTTTTCCAATCCTCATTTTTTATCCTTTACATCTAGCTAATTGGAATTTTCTCTTTGTTAAATTTGTGAGGTGTTTAAAGTAGAAGTAAGATAAATGTTTTATAATGATGTCAAATATTTAAATAAAAGACAGTTTATTTCTTTTTAAAATACTTTGATAGAAAAATGTTATCAGGTTATGAACATTTTTTTTATTCTTTGCTTGTGAATGTTGGGTGTAGCCTCTGGGCAGGATTTGAAATCCGGTCCTGGGCATAATCGTGATCTTTGCTGGCGCGTTTGTGCTTTGAGGATGTTGGATCGATGGGTCGTATCCTTCTCGGGGTGTTTTCATCAGTAATCATGGCACCTATCGCACCTATTTTAAGGACATAAAACCCGCACACACCTTCCTAAATAAACGCCTTCGAAGCAACCCTGAAAGTTTTATTGTAAGGAGGTGTTTAATACAAGTTAATTTTCAAACTGAAGGTCTCTCTTCAAAGTTTGATTGATGTCGCAATAAAAACTCAAGAAAAAACAGTAAAATATCCTGACACAGGAGGAATTATGTGCCGGATTGAATAAGGAATCGAAAATCAATTAGGCTCCGCGTCTGGTCGAGGTTTGAGTGATTAAAAAGCTCGGTCGAGCTTTTTCACAAATGGTTACTTCGCTTGCACGATATCATGAGATATTGCCCGGTTGAGAACACGCCCCCCAACAAGCATGAGCTACTTAATCAAAACGCGAACGAATGGATGGGCCGGTTAATTTCCGTCGATAGAGATAGGGACTCACGTTCCGCTCAACAGAAATGCAAACCATCTATGATATATATTGTTTCAGCAAATTAAAATTGATGCTCGTTCTGTTCCGTCCTGATCATAGGCCGGTTTCAGCACGTTTCATGACGCGGAACCGCCACGCTATCGCGTCGTTTTGTGATTTGTGATCCGATTGCGGACACATAGAGCGAAATAACAGGAAACGTGCCATCCCCCAATCAACAGCAACCAAATTCGAATATCGCAAAAGAAACACTTTTTTGATTTTTTATGACTTGTCTTCGTTAGCTCTTGTTTCTTGAACAATAAATATATAAAATCTGATATAATCATGCTCTTAATGTAAAAGCCATGTTTTATTAAATCAAAAGAAAGCGAATTAAAGACTGAAATACCGTCGACAGGCAGCCCCACATAACCATTTTTCAGAACGTCCCGTTAACAGACCTGTCATCTTGAAACCGATCTAACGCTCACTTTAAATTGGATAGAAAAATTGATGGCCGCACATCAAATTAAATGGCTCGTATGAAAGAAGCCTGCCAAAGACAAGCCACTTCCTCGAATCATCCAATATATTTGTTTTTGCTTAGAGTTGTGTTCCCATAATCCCGGACGTTCACAATCCTAAACATGCGAGGAATTTTCTTTCACAAATATTTATTTAAATGACAGGATTGTTAATAGTTTTCAACGAGCAGTTGGCCTAGAATTCAGGATTTCGCCCGGAGAAATCTGCGAAATTGGCTTCAGACTGGCCAAATCGATCTTTTAATCCCGTTTTAATGAACAGTTGTTATTGAAAAAGGAGCAGAGAATTGCGAATTGGCGAAAAAGTTAAAGTCTAACTATTTTTATCAGCTCAAAAGCGCTCTCTCCGAATTAAATTAAATTTAGATTTAAAAAATGTGTTTTTTATTTTTTTTCTTGTTATTTTATTAATATAACAAAGAATAGTTGTTGCTAAAGTCATTAATTTGGTCATGTATCGCAGCAGGAAGTCCGTTGAAGAATGCATCAAGTTGAGATTAGTAGTGTTAAGTAGTGGTCGTGTCGTTGGTTTGCTAATGGCAAAGTAGATTAGGCAAAGTTGTGTGTAATTGGACGGACCGGCGCGAATTAGTTTAATTCCTTATCACGTCGCATTCCCATGAGCGTACAGAGGGCGGTATTATTGATAGTCTCCTTTCTCGTATGTTGATGGCAACAAACTCTCGAAGTCAATTAGACGTAAATGATAGATCAGCTGTCAGATATTATTAACGGATTGGTTTTGATAAAGCAATTCGCGCTTTGCTGCATAAATTAATTACGCAGGTTATTTAGTGACACATCGGGTCTGTTGTGACACGTCAAATTAAATTTCACCAACGAGGATCTCACTTCGAAAATTGTAAGAAAGGTTGGGATAATGGCCACTAGCCGCAATAACAAATCTGGGAAAACCCTAAATTTCGGATGTATTTTCGTTTAACGACCAGTTTATCTGAAATAACCGGAGTTAAATGTCGTGAATATAGGTGGTAGTTACTTTCTGGGCAAAGTATCTAATGCGCTTTGACCCGGCTTCGCAGTGCCGAGTTTCAACAAATCCTCGTGGGAGATATTAGTGCGTCTTCTTACAGAAACCAAAACAAGGCTCCGACTCTGTGCCAGATTTCAGAGATCGACGATACAAAATCGAGCTTTGTTACAACACATTTGTGTCACCACTAGAATTTTCTCTAAATTGCAAAAATACAAGTAAAACTAAAAATTGATTTTGTATTTAAAATTTCGAATCGACAAAGTCGAAACAAACGGCTCCTAATGCGTTTAAAAGAGGACCGAGGTGTTAACGAGAGTTGTTTCAGTTTTCGTGGTGCAGGCTCTGTTTATAACGGGTAGTGTTAAATTAAATTTAAAACAAACTTTATAGGTTATAGAGTCGGAAACTATAATAACTCAGCGAAATGCGATTTTCATTACAAAGGTAATTATAGCGGACATTTAGAGCTCAATTTATCATTTTAACAACTTCTGCATAATCCGCAAATGTATAAAACAAGCATTATAATATCCTTTAGTGTGATGAGTTTTTCTTTAATCTTGGGAAGTAGTAAATTCCAGTTGTTTCCTTCTTGAAAATTAAATTCTAGCCCATAAGAGGCAAGCTATTCTAAATTTTGAAGCGTTCATCGCTTAAGACCTCTTTGCAACAATTACGCGAATGAAATATAGTAATTATAATTTTTTCGTTGATGATTTCCTCGCTGAAACCGGCGGCCCCGCGAACAGATAATAAATTATATGAGACGGAGCTGCTTTTTGCGGCTCGAGGGGAAGAAAGAGTGAAAAAAATAATTTCGTGTCAGATCCTCGGCCGCGATTATCGAGCTAATTTCCTTGAATTACTTTTAGCCAACTCTAATCCGTATCTATATCTGAATCCTCGAGATTATATTCAACCAGGCCGCCTTTCAATTTCCTTTGAACTTATTACGTATTTCCTACAGAAAAATGCAGACTTGCCTTTAAAATATCGATAATGGGATTTATAACATGATTACGATAAGCACATCCGATTAGCGACAATCACAAAATTTGAGTTTATTTTCGTAAAAAAAATCGGTTCAGGAAGCTCGCAAACTTCGCAAAAGCTGAACGATGTCGCCCGCTGAGATGCTTCTGAAAATGAACTCTGTATTTCACCGGCGAACACGCCATAAATGTCATTTCCAGACCGTGATGAAACCAAAAGAATTGAATTAAAACTTAATATTTCTGGTTTACGAGTGTCTTCAATATGCAACTTTTACCAACTATATTTCCCCAAAACCATTCCGCAAGTTAGTTTAGAACGTCTTTTAATTACAGCGAGCTGCTATCAAGTTTTACAGCGCCATAATGAATTATGTTTCAATCTAACTTACATCAATTTTAAGCCCAGTTTTTCAAACTAGGTATGTTTTACTAATACTAACTGAAATTTAAAGAAATACCAAAAAAATCACTTTTTAAAATAAAGTTCCCAGTTTTGCTAGTTGTAAATAAGCATAATAATCGTATTTAATTAGAAATAATATCTGGCCATTTTTACACATTTTCTGGTAGTCAAAGCCCAAAAACCTGCCTGTCTCTCTTATTATTTAAATTGCTGAACTGGTAAAAATAGCTCGTTTTGACATTCTTCGATCCAAGGAGGTAAGTATTAATAAGTTGTATTAAAACCCTGTGTACCTCTGTATTAACATTTCATTTAATTACACTGTAAACTCTGTGTCATCTCACGTATGTAATATGAACTCGAAATGTCTACTTTTGATTTTAAAAGAGAGCAAATTTACCCTACACGAATCACATGGATTTCTCTATCCAAAGTATGGTAAAGGCTTGAGTAAATGCGTGAATTTCGACTAGGAATAACTTAAAAATTTTCGAATTGCGTAAACTGGTCAAATGATTAAATATTTTTTCTTAGATAGTTTTTTTAAATTATTTTGGAATATATAAAATAAATGTAATGAGAACACATGACAAAATTTGAACACTTCGTTGGAATTAAAAAAAAACTTAAAAAAGATACTGTAGTCCCGTTTGCAAATTATGTCATATTAAAATATTTATACACCAATGGTGCTACTACATATTTCACTATTTGTTTTGTTAGAATTATGTTTAAAAAATAAAAGCTAATTTTATTATTTATTTTTTAACTCTGAAAAACCAGAAAGGATGTAATGATTCATTCATAGGTTTTTGGATGAGGGCTAATCATGATGTGTTTTTGTACGTTTGGGAAAGTTGTTTCTGTTTCAATTGCTTTTGTCGCAAGTTATTTTTAAAACAAAGTTTTTTTAATACCTACAGAAAATACTAATAATTTTGAGACAAAAATGCTTCAAAGATTAGAAATTGTGAGAATTTAGGGTCAAAGAGAAGATCTAAATATGGATAGTTGAGCCCTCCTTGGTGTTGTTAAATTGGTTCAGGCCCTCGTCCTGTTTCAGTATCTCTGAAATGATTTGATGACAGGTCATCCCCGAAATCAAAGCGCTGGAGCCGCGTCTAATTTATATGAAAATTCCGGTCGTGCTATTAATTCGGGGCATCGTCTGAAAAAATTTATTTCACCGTTTGAGACCCGTCAGTGGATTTTTGAGGTGCATTTTAATGGGGCGTAAATAGACGTGATGGAAAGCGAGAGATCTGAAGAAGCGTCAGCATTCCGCGCGAACAAGTTCCAGTTTTCCTGTCTGTGTGTGTATGTCGACTGGTGTTATGAAAATACGTTTTAACTTCAAAGCGATGTCGAGCTCGAGTGATCTGCGGATCAAGTCTGAGCGAAGAGCAATTTGTGCATGCAGATTTCCTCCGCGGCGGCGGCGGACCTCACAAAGTGGAAATCACCCGAGACGTGTGAATGTGTATCCGCCACAGGATAACGGATATCTTCGGCCGTCTTCCTGCGCCCCCTAAATACATCAGCAAGGCCCGCTTTATACCGACCCTCGTAAAATATACAAATTCGGGAGATCTCAAGCGGTTCGCGCAAATCTACAAATCCCTTGTCAAAACGATGAGCCAGACGGAAAGCCGGGACGACCACTGCTCAACGACAATTATTGGTAACTTTCAATAAACCGCAAATGCAATTATTGACTCGAATTATCAACCTTAATTAAAAAAACAATAACTTCTTTAGATCAGTTCAATATCTGAAAAATTTTAAAACGTAAGAGATACCTACTAGAGAATCAATTCTCTCCTTAACAGAAGAAAAATGTGTGCATGCATTCTTATTCATACATACAGACATTCAAGCATTATTCACCGTGAATAATATATAACATCTCTATTTTCTCTATATAACGTTTCGTTTTTTCTCTATGTAACATTTATCTACATATTTGAAATACACAATTGACAGAAAAATTCAAATGCAGATTAGAATATTCCTTATATTGAAATAACCTTTAAATCATGTTTAGCACACACAATGTTAGGTTTTACAATTTATTTTTTAAAGTAATTGATCCAACCAATGCAGCATTTGATGAAAATTTTATAAACCCATTAAATCCCGGAAGAGTGACATTTTACTCACATTTATTTTTTAAATTTTGTGAAAACACAACATAAAAAAGACACAACGGTAAAACCCAAAAAGGAACATTATTAAATAAAATAAAATTAATACTTTAAGAGAAACAACAATAAATTATTCAAGTACCGGTATACAGAACATTTATTTGCAATGATGTATGACTTTTTGTCATTACTCTAAAACTGTTTTGACGTTATCAGTGTTTCAAAACACAAAAGTGCTCATTTTCAAGTGCTTTTCTCTCGACAAAATTTCAAAAACCCGAAGTAAATTTTACAATTAACGAATGAAAAATTTATATTTATAAAAACGGTTTGCACAAATTAATTACGCAGTTTATTCTCCATAATACTGGTATTTAAAAAAATAAAAAAATAGATAGTTTTTTTGATAATCATACAGGTGCGCCAGAACTCGCGCTCCAGAGAAAAATGCCATGTAAAGTAAGATACCAGGAACATGAAAAAAATGTTAAAAAAATTCAATCTATACCTAAAAGTTTGGAAGTTATGAGAGATAAAATTTTGCACTTTAACTCTATTTATTTCTCCTGGAAAAATAATTTTTCAAGTTTTTTTGCTACAGGCTATTAGAAGAAGAAAGAAGGAAGCTGTATCCTAAATTGCAACTCTATTTAATATTATTTGTGGCTTTTATTGGCAAAATTTTAGTACCTTTACTAAATAAAAAAGTTATTAAAAAAAGTTGTTTAGAATCAAAATTTACGTCAGTAGACATACCAAATTTCAAAATCATCGGCCAACTTTAATATTTTATTTTTTTATGTTTATTATTTCACAAATCAAAGAATTTTACTTTTAATAGTTCTTTTATTACGAATAAAATAAATTTACCCATAGGTTATTAGTACTAAATAACATTTTGACGTATCAGTTAATAAAAAGCAATTATCTTGAAAAAAAATGAAAAATCATAGTAGGTCAATGATTTTTAAATTTGGTATAGAAGCTTAAATGTTAATTCTAAACAACTCTTCTTAATAACTTTTTGGCGTATTTCTTACATAAAAAGCACTTTACAAAAAAATAGTTTTCTTTCCAATCATAATAAAGCAATTTTAATTTTATATTTGCTCGTTTCAGGTGAAGCAAAAAATGTTTTTCCTTTGGCGTAAAAGCAAAGATATTTTTTTCCCTCTTGTAAACTCAATCCGGGGAGATATTGTACATATTATAAATGATTTTCATCTAGCCAGCTGTGAATTTTCCATGTAAAATAAAAAATGCCGCTTTACGAAGATATGGGTACCTACTTGTTTTAACTTAAAAATTAAAAAATTGCCGTTTACTAAGAGTCCACTTCGAAAATAGACTTCAATCATAAACTTGTTTTCTCCCAAAGTATACAGTATTATCAATTATTATTGGAAATTAGTTGAAACAATAAAAGTTTAATTAACAACAATTTATTATTAATTAATAAGTGACACTAATGACAGAACTAAAGCTTTCAGAAAAACTAGAGCGGCACAAATAAAGTTACATGGAAAAAAATTCCAAAGCTGGCTAGATGAAAATCATTTATAACCACTCTGTATATTCGTATGACAAGTTTTTTTCGATATTTTCTTTTTACTTCTGGAGCAAGATAATCTAAAGTAATTTAATTTTTTTATACATAGAAAAATCTTCAAAATCTCTTTGTCAAAACATTAGTTCAATAATTTGACTGAAACAAAAAAAAATAATATTTACTATAATTTTTACAAATAAACAAATGGGAGAGACACGTCTGTCATGACCAATGGAAATCACCTGTTCGCGAAATTGGCGCTTGATTGCTTGACGTGGCATGATTTATTGAAAATAAAAAATGTATGCAAGTGGATTCGTTCTCCACTTCATTACGCTTTGTTATTCAAACGATGGCGGTATTTATATTTATATTTTTATGTAAAAGCGGCGTGTTACTTGACAGCCAGCTGTCACGTTATAAAATGCGCTGACTTGAGGTACCGTTTTATGAATTTAAAATCCACCGTTTTATTTTTGATAGAATAGAATGCTTACGTCTGAAAACTTGGTAACAGGTTTTAAGATTAAATTTAATTTATTTGGGAAATGGAGAGACCTAAGATTTCATATTATGGAAGATATTATCGGCTTCAAATGCAATTAACTTTGACAATGAATGCCGCGAATTTAATTTCAAGAAATACTTGTGACAAAGAGTTTAATTTAATATGTTTTCATATGCTTATAAACTGTCATAAACTTTAATAAATGCGTTTTAATGGATGAACAAGTGCAAATAAGTACGAAACCTGTTGCTTTGCCTCCACACACACAACATAAATTGTTAATTGCGCCAGTACCATTTTCAAAAAATAACAAAAATTTAGTCTGAATTCACTCGGTCTAAAACTGTATACATGTGGAATGTTACATCAATATTTACTCGCCTCGTTCAGAGTAAACCCTTTGTTACGCTGTACACAATTTAAACAAAATTAGAGCCACGTAAATTAAAGTTAAAACCATTCAAAACACGCCCTAGATGAGAAAATAGCGGAACTATCCACTTGAACAATAGACCTAATGCTGATTAAGCTTTTTGTTAGATGTCAGCGCGATAAAACAGAATCAAAAATCTCCTGTTTTTGGCTATAATGTTCTGTCTGGTACAACGTGCAGGAAATGTAAAAGTAACGAACAAGAGACGGCAAAGGACTCAACAAGAAATTAGATTGCAAAGGTCAAGTCGTTGGCGAACTCGAAAACATAGATAGTAGGTTCAGATTGAAGAAATATCTAATGAAATTAAATGAAATTGGGCGAAATAATGAGGCTAGTGTCCGTGATGTACGAAAGGGATTTAACTCGAGATAAGATGATTGCCGGGAGTTGATTATAGATTTGCGCCAAGAAGATATAAGCCCGGCGCTGGACTGCACAGACATTCGAAAATAAATTGCAGAAGATCAAGTACCACTTTTAAACTAATAAACTAAATGTCGAAAAAAAAATTTGATCACTGGCCCGGTGCATGCACCATTTTTACAACTTTAATTCTAATTTAAAATAAACAAGTTTACAAGCCTTGTAAGTAAAATTTGTCGAATAATCTTAAACATGAAAACAAATACTCGAAAACAAAGCATGAAACAGGATCAGTTAAGCTTAATCTTAAAATGATCACAGGTAAACTCGAGTGTTTGGCGAGAATTACGATACATTGCATTCTAGTTACACTGGTGGTTGCACCAGTTGCGCAAAGCATTGTTCCGTATTACGGGAATAAAGGTGAGAATGTACGAAATACGACACTATTCTACGACTTTACTTGAAACGAGTCAACTTGAGCTCTAATTTAATTTCATTGGTGGTGATGCCACATAATTAAAGCATGATTTTATATTTTATGTAGATAATTTAGATTTTAGTCTCTAAAAAATCTGGCGGAGCTGAAAGCGGCAACGTGGCAAAATAAAAGCACCTCAGGAATACTTTGAGATTTATGACACCTAATTCAGTTTATGGCCTGTTTGTCAAGGAAGTCAGGAACAGCCCAAGTCCCGTGCTAACGTGGTCTCCACTTTATGTAGGCCCATTGTTAAATTAAATGGATTTGTAATAAAGAATAATCGCATGCGTAGGAAAATCGTCAGAGAGTCGTTTTCCGCTACGACGCACGTCTTCAGTCAGAACAAAATTTCCCCGAAACTCGATTATGATAATAAAAACTAGTCGTGTATGTGCCGCTATTAGACCCTTCGGAAGGTCGATCTTAAATTTTTGATGATGGAGAAAGAAAAAACGCACTTTGATCTATGAAGAGATATTTTAGACACCCGAACCGCAATTAAATTTTTTACCATTCGCCCCGGCCGTGTACTATTTAATTATTGAGTCGTAAAGGGGGTGAAAGTTTTTATGTAAGGTTTGCTATTTGCGTGGCAATTTTCCTCGAGGGCGGTTCGCCCCGACTGCTCCAGGATTTATCAATGTCTGCTCTCGTGTGTTTGCCGTTCGCTGCAACTTGAACTGATCATATATATGTTCCAGTCGTGTTTGTCTGTCAAACGTTCGGTTCGTTAGACAAGTCAAGATAAGACCTGGGCACAAAATTCTTATTTTATTTCATTGTACCAACGGTTTCCATTAAACCAAAACTGCAAACACGTAATAAATGCAATTGATACAAAAAATGTTACAATTCTAGTTAAATTTTATAAACTGCCCTCATAGAGAAATAGGTAGGTCTGAATGACTTCTTTGATAGTACAATTTAGCGTAAAAAGCCTTAAACATATCATATCTTTATATCAATCAAGTAAGCTGTTAAAAATCTTAAAATGAATTACAACCCTTTGTATTGATGTAACATCAATTATATTAATTGGCATTGATTTTGTCAATGATTGGTTGAATTAATTGAGTATGAGTTTAATACATTGCACTTTTTGTAAATACATTAATGATTAGAAACCTTATAAATACAGTAATAAGATATAAATTTATTAGTTACTTAAAAAAATTGCTGTAGCCAACAGAATTTGCATCCATCCCACATTATTGTAAAAATGGAACTACTGGAATCGTTTAAAATTTTTATCAAATCATTTAATATATTCTGAAGTCACTTAAAAATAATATAATAAATAAATAACAGATGTTCTAGCAAAAAAAAAACAATATTAAAAGATATCTGTTAAAGCTGTAAAAATGATTATCTGTTAAAACAAATAAATAAAACCAAGATGGTTCTAAATCAGCGCAAAAGTTTTCTTTGCTAAAAGTTCTTTACAAGTTGACAATAACTATAAAAACAACGAAACATGTAGGTAATAAAAATTCCCGTGAACAGTCAATATTTTTGATGATCAAGAAAAAGTCTGCAAAGATTCAGTCATAAAAAATAGACATATAAATTAAATCCCTAAGCAAATAAAAAAATATTAACAATAAAATAAGCATACCATGACCCAACGGTGTAATAAAAAGGTAAAAAATTAATACTCCTAAAAAATTCATTTTATTACATATTATCAAATCTAGAAACAGACAGTAAAATCAAAATCAAATAAATACAGCTAATAAAATGTCACATTATAAATCAAAAAGTTTACTATTGTTAGATTAATTAAAATTTTACTTACGAAAAATATGTCAAAGATATGGTAATTATTTAATCTTAAAAATGTAGTGTGAAGTGGATAAAATAATAATACATGGTAATTATAAATGATTCTAACATTCAATTGCTCCTAAAATTTTTTTAAATTTTGATCTTAATACAATTTACCGTTCCTTAAAAAAATGTCAGTTGCCGGTTTACGTAAAATTTTGCTTTTGTAGTCATTTATTTAGAAATTTTGCTTTTAAATCACCTTTGCATTGTGTGACAAGATTACTTCATGACTCTTAAAAAAGTGTAATCAAACTTAAATTTTGTATTAAAACGCCACAATATTTAGAAATACAAAATAATCTCTTTGTCTCTATAATTTGAATAAAACTAGGTATGTACGTTTTGAGGCGTGAAAACAAAAAATGACAGACATCTCGACCCTCTTAATCCCTTATTTAATTAACTGTCCGTTGACAGACTGGATATATTTAGTTAGAAGGGCCGAGAGTCATTAGTCCTTTTGACAAGCTTCTTAACACCGTCTCTTGCGTGTCTTTGTGCCACCTCGTGAGTCCTTTCACCGCGCACGAACGGTTGTGGGCAAAATGGGGGCCGTGTACAGCATAAATCTCCTCAGAAGCAGCCGCATCTACGAAATATTAGACCACTCCAGTCAAGAATGTTTGGCACTTGGCTGAATTTGTATCGGAAGTTTGTAATTGGCTTGTGATAAATAGTGCCAATTATTTTGGTTTTTGACGAGTGTTTAATTATTGTGGATTGGCGATAAATTTGGCGTTGCGTTTTTTAAGGCTGGATTTTATCGGGGCACCGAGACTGTTATAGAGATATAGTGACATTTTATAACTTTTTTATTCCGTTATATCCAATCCCTTATATTGGATTCTCCCTCTTTGAGAAAGCGTTCGCCCGGGAGATATTGTATAATGCCAAGGGTAGTAAAACAATTTATACTCGTGTAAGTTAGAATGTTGCAGGATGTCATTAGGTCATCATCGAGAAAAGACAGACACTTCATGACTGCGGCAGCGGCCACATTCCATTAGACAACTTTGAACGCAATACCTTGTGAATATTGATGGAGCTTCTAGACCCAGTCTCGTGCTATGAATACTAAAAGCCTCCAACATTGTCTCTTTTTTTAGCTCGATTTGCTCTTCATCACATGAGACTTACTTGTAATAGTAACGGACGTGTTCGGCAGCTTGCCCGATAATTTCGACCAGGATGCCTTCACAAAAAAGTTAATTATCTTAAGATGAGAAAGAAATTAAAATTTATTCCTTTCTAAATCCAATATCCAGACGACCGGGGGGCAAAGCTGATCTTTGGTATATCTTAATTTAAGGTAACATCTGGCGCCTTTCTCAACTTATCAGCCCTGACTTATGCACATTCAAAATGAATACTTAAATTATTTCACGAGTTAATCCTTTTCCACCGCAGAATTTTACACACTTCACTTAATATTAAACGCCGCTATTTCCCTGCGAAAAACGGATCACGATAGGCTATTAAAGCTTCCAGGTTTATCAGCCAAAGACGACACTAAATCGGTTTATCGCCAGAATGCTTCGGGATGAATAACATAACAGCCGGCAATTGATGACAGACATCTGTGCCGCGAATAAAATCACCACCACAGGTCATTCCAAAACCGCTAAACGACATTTATCATCTCTTTCACAAAACCAAAAGTAATAAAACTAATACCACAAATAACAAATTACAACACAACTGACAACCAGTTCAAAGACACCGGAGAAGCTTCAAATTTTATATAAACTAATTTAAAAAATAAACATTAAATTTTAAACAACATAAACAAGTTGAAAGAAAAAACAACAATATAATAAAAAATAAGTGTGTTTTTATACTATTTTTTCTATTAAGTCCTTTTTAAATTGAATTTATTATTTTTTTGACAGTTAAAGTTTTTGACATTTGACGTATGCGGTACCCAAATTGCTCGAATATAGCTCACATTGCATTAGTTTCGGTAAAATACGTAGAACTGCAACAATTTGTCACGACAGTTTATCACCAATGTTGACCAAACTATTTCATAAAATGTCGACAAAAAACAGAGTCACAAAATTGCATTCTATGCAACTATTTTCAGTTATACAAAATGCTCATTGAGACACCAAAATAGAAAAATTGTATTTAATTTTTTGTTAATTTGTAAATTTGTATTTAATTTTTTGTAATGAATAATTAAGTACTTTTTATTTAAATATACCACGAGTTACTCTTTTCAATAAAGTAAGGATGAAAAAACTGTTTAGTTAAAATTGTTTATTGTTAAAATTGTTAATTAAACAATTTATTTGTCTTAGGAAATTTATTAATTAAACTAAGTGTAATTAAGTCATCGCTTTGATCTGCTTATTATGCAAAAAATCACTATTTTTGAAAGTAAATAAGTCTAAATAACATAAACATACAAGAGTAAAAAATGAGCTTATTTATGAAAAGATTGTTTTAAAGTTTATTGATATTATGAAAATGACAGTAGTGCCCGTAATTTTAATTCCGCAACTGTACAAATAAACAATTCAAGAATTAGGTTTTTTTTCCATTTCATGCATTCCCACCTAATTCTTTAATTGCACAAAGGCGTGATGTGCTTATGAAGATTTATGATGATTTCACATATGCATTATTACTGCTTACATTCGTTTTACATGCGACTAACAATTGTTACTTTTACTTCTAATCCAATTACTTTAAAAGTACACAGACTACAGAATACGGACTGTTAATAAATTCAAAATCAATATGTTGACGTTGGTATCGGCAATTAGTTTTGATCTTTAAAAAATCTCTTATAAACCTAAGATTGAGCTGAAATCATTAAAACTTTTGCAGAGTATAGAATTGTTTGATTAAAAATATTCTGGTTCGCAGCATCGCTGCAAAATTACTGTGGTTGTTTTTCTAATTTAGGTTTATTAATTTTTGAAAAAATAAATTTCTTTGAGCAAGTTTGAGTTGAGTTTAGCAAAAAGCGATGATTTATGTGAGATATAATATAGGGCGTCACACGCACCAATTTGTTTTACGAGTTTACGATCAGTGAGTGGATAATTCGGCGAGGATTTCCCGGCAAGTGCAGCGTGTTGGGTATTAATGTCGTTGGTTCAATTTGAATATTACATCGTATATCGGCAGTAATAAAATTGCTTTTATCATCGTTCCACTCCATTACACGTTGATTACTTTCAGAATGCCACGAGTAAAAATACTGTCTGAGTGTTATCTATTGAAGACAGGGTTAATTATAGGCAGGGATCTCATTAGTGTTGACGTAATTACTTGCCAACTTGAGCTACATTTTAATTACTACATTTCTTAGATACATACTTTTTTTTAAATTCATTCCGCAAATTAAAAAACTTCTCGAGCTAGAGCTCCGACTCTTGTTATTTCTGTAATTAATTAAGACGGGTTTTATGTCAGTTGCGTTGATATTGAAAAGCCGTAAAACCCGACAATTGGATAAATAAAGCTCGGCTAAATAAAAAAGCAAACACGCGATTTCTAAAGATCGCAAAGAGAGCTACTAAGACTCCTATGCAAACTGCGTAAACGGAAGTGATTGCCAACGATATACGTTTCCATCGGGAAAGCAGGCCGCTAAACGACTCTCCAAAGATTCGAAGATTAGATATTTTAGAGTTCGGTACTCTAAATCGACTTTTTCAAGCAACCCCTTTGCCATGTTTAGCTTATTCACCAAGATAATGTGTTGCTGATCTAGAACGCGCTCCACTCCTTTCGCAACTTATCTGATTGTTCGAATAATTCACACTCCACTTTGTTTGCATCATAATACTCGAGGAATCGATAACCGCATTTTGCAGAAACATTAGCCGATTAAACGTACACTCATCGACATAAACAACGCGATAAGCTGAGACAATCTTGAATAACTGGTTGCATAACTATGCGCATTTAAGGATAAACGAATGACGCCGTTATTTCTGCAATCCCTGATTAAACTTGGGACAGTTGGTGCTTCGTTTGTCGGTTAATAGTTTATGTCTGAAACCAATTGGCTGCGCTTGTTCTTCGACAAGAAATATTTCTCCAGAATGAGAAGTCTTCTAATTGGTTACAGCGCAAATTAAACTTGGGCGGTAAATAATTTATCTTGAAAAAATCAAATCTTAGTTGGAAGGTTTTTGCCACATCCGTATCGATCCAATTTCATTTCTGTGTTGTAAACACAATCTACTTATGTAGATGAATATTACATTTTTCAAGTGCAGCAATTTAATCAGGGAGTTTTTAGTCTCACAAACAGTTGTTATCTTTTATTGTCGCAATTTTTTAAACCTAGGAAATTAGGTGGCTGCGACAAAATTTGCACAAAATAAAACATTTTATTATTACTTTTGTGGCGAAAGTTCGCAAAGACACGGAAGACAATTAAGTGGAAGTGCACTTTGAGCCGAATTTTCGCCAGTATAAAATTTTTAACGGTCGAATTGATTTCATATAAAGAAGTTGAAGACATAAGCGAATCTCCGGGCGGCAAAACTCGGATTGGATCAGCCATTGACTTATTGTTATTATTCTCATCACACGGCATATTACACCGCAAGAAGGGCTAATCCACTCTTTGGACTCGCTGAGCTAGCGGTTTGTCACATCAGAGATATGAGCCCCGGACGCAAGAAATATTATCTTCTATCTGAGGCTTTGAATTATATGCGCCAGATGTGAAACCGTTGCAAGATGTGAAAAGGGAGTGGGCCATTTATTTTTTATTTTGCCGCCTCTTTCGTATGCTTGCATAAAATTTATTAATGGCAACGTTCAAATTTACCTCAGAGATGTGCACATCAAACTTAATCGAAATTACCATCCGAGTAGCTGACAGCAAAAAATCTTGCTGCGTTTTTCTTTTTACAATTATTATTGATTCACAAAAAAACTGTATTAAAGCCCAGTTTCATAATACTTACTGTAAAGTCCTTTAGTTAAAAGCGACTTTAAAGTTGTTGCATTTCATAATAGAAAAATGTATCAACTTTAGTAACTGACTTTAAGTAAAGTTGGTAGAATTTTTTTATGTTTGAGTACGCTTGCGTTATGTACTTTTAATTTTAAAACCGACATTATTCAGATTTGATTACTTTATTACAATTAAACGTCATTCAATAATTTGAATTTCGAAAATGGATGAACTAGAAGAATCACTGAGTACATTTATTTAGTGCGATTCAAATAACAAAGAACTTTGACAAATTTGACGTTTTTTAAAACTACTTTCTGATAAATTTGACGTTTGTTAAAGCTACTAGTGAGTTAAACGAAGATAATCCAGAGTTTAAAATTAAAGGCACTTTAAGCCAATTTTTAATTTTAAAGTGTATTATGAAACGCGTTTTATATATTAAAGTCACTTTTAAAAGTTAAAGTTCCGTTAAATTTATTTCGAAACTGGTCCTAAAATTATTTCAGTAGAAAAAGTACATTTCTTCCATCATTTACATAAGATTAAAATCAGCTAAATAGAAACAGAAATACACATTTATAGCCTAATTTTGCGCTTCGAAATTCGCCTTGTTGCTACTGAAAACTGAAAAGTGATCGATGGTCGATTTGGGGCATCGCAAATGAGTCGATCATTAGAGATGCAGCGCAATTTGGGCAAATGCAGCAATTTGAGCAGTTCTGAAAATATTCAGTGGCTCTCATAATACATAGAATGGGTTTGACAGAAGTCAATTGGCTTCGTAAGCCTGAGAGCGATGTTATTGTGTTCCCTAATGACGAATCATGTTTTAACTAAATTGAGGTAATGAGGTTCAAAGTTCGCCAACAGTCAACATCGCTTTCAACTCGAAACTTTCTCCCTCGCAACTTTATTATTATAATTGCAAATTTTTAAACTCGTCCAGATTGAAAACTACAAGCTTTTACATTAAAAGAATACAATTGCATCTTCAATGTTATAAAATGTAAAATGACTAAGGTTTACAGTTATAAACCAATAAAATGGTATTTTTTATAATGCAAGAAAACTAACAATCAAATTTTTAATATTTAATTACGTAATTACTATTTTGAAATTTAAGCATCAAACACACAAAAACCAGAGTTAACACCGGTTTTTAACTAAATTTCTCGTTAAGAAAAAAGTAGCTTTCTACAAAATTAAAGCTTATTAAATTTTGTCCAAATAATTTTCTCGGGTTTTTTTCATCTCAAATTCGAAATATTCGCTAACAAATATCGCATTCACTAAGAAAACACTAATGAATTAACCTAAAGATCGTTGTAAAAGTGTAAGCATTGTGATTGGGCAGCTTAAGGTCGGCCATTATAATAATGTAAAAAAACAATCATTGTAGATTTTTGAATTCATTCAAAAATTTAATACATTGACGTGATTGGTCTGTTTGTGATCGGCCAAATTAACCAAATGTTTTTTGCTTAAACTATTTATTTTTTGAAAAACTAATTGATGAGTGATAAATTACTACAGGGCGATTCAGATAAGATAATGAGCCTGACGATCTGATTTGCATTTGCAATCCATGTTGCTCTGATAGTGCTTTGACATGCAATTTATGATTTTTAAAAAAACTGTTTGCCTACCTTTAATGTTTCACTGTTTCATACATTTTGTATTGGGTTTACACCGAAAAGACTTCTCTAATTTCTCTATCATTCCGCGAGAACTGAATGGCACTAATAATCGTTCTCTGCACTAATGTCAGAGTGACACAAAGATGATAACTTGGATTCAACTTGCAAATCCTAATTGAAATTGGATCAAAGGCGTAAATGAAATTTGTTTTTTGGGTTGCATCGCCAGATCGTCAGGCTCATTATCTTATCTGAATCGCCCTGTATAAAAATTTGATGATTTAACAAGAATAAAATTTTTCGAAATTTCCTTGTTTTCGAGTTCTACAAAAAAAAATATTTTTTCAAATGGCAACCCACTATAAAATCATTTTTCTCATAAAAGCTATACTCTAAGGATTATAACTATCTGCTTTATACAGGGCGATTCAGATAAGATAATGAGCCTGACGATCTGGCGATGCAACCCAAAAAACAAATTTCATTTACGTTTTGATCTAATTTTAATTACGATTTGCGTTTGCAATCCCAGTTAATATATGTTGCTCTGACAGTGCTTTGACAAGCAATTTATGATTTATATAAAAAAACTGTTTACTACCTACCTTTAATGTTTCATTCGTTTATACATTTTGTATTGGGTTTACACCGAAAAGACTTCCGTAATTTCTCTATCATTCCGTGAAAACTGAATGGCACTAATAATCGTTCTCTGCACTGATGTCAGAGTGACACAAGATGATAACTTGGATTCAACTTGCAAATCCTAATTCAAATTGGATCAAAGACGTAAATAAAATTTGTTTTTTGGGTTGCATCGCCAGATCGTCAGGCTCATTATCTTATCTGAATCGCCCTGTATTTAATTTTTTCAAAAAAATTTTTTCACATAAATTGCAATTTTGACAAAAAAAATCGCATAACTCAAAAACAAAACAAAATTTCGTTCTAAAAATACGATCACAGTTTTTATATTACTTTAATTTATATTAATTATTATTTTCTGGAGGCAAATGATTAAAAATAAAACCGATTGTTCCATACTTTATATTCACCCTGTATAAGAAGCCAATCAATAGAAGACAGCAACAGAAAAATGATGAAAGATGTAAAGGTGAAAAGAGGGGCCGAAATTTACAGTGACCATCATCTATTAGTAGGAAAAGTTAAAATCCTAGAAGAAGAGGACGAAGATAAAAGGAGAGAAAATGGACACAACAAAGAAACTATAAAAGTATATAAATTACCAGAAACAGAAGTTGCGACCAAATACGAAAAGTTAATCGATAGGGCAATACAAGAAAGAAAGAACAACTTTGAACAAATGACGACCCTAAATATGTGGCAAGAAATGAAGAATATAAAATTAAGTGCAGCAAAAGAAGCTTGTGGAACCACCTTAACCGGCAAACAAACGAAACGAACAGCATGGTGGACAAAAGAAATCAAAGAGGAAGTAATGAAAAAAAAAGAAAACAATGCAAAACTACTTGACCAACAAAACAAAGAAGATATATGGAGAATCCAAGTGACAACGCACAAAAGTTAAACATATAGTGACAGAAGAAAAGAAAAAATGCTGGGAAAAATTTGGAAACAAACTTGAAATTGACAGCAAAGGAAACCAAAAGCTTTTCTACAAGGTAAGTACTGAAAAATTTAAGAAAAAAGAAAAATAAACAAACAATAAATATAAAGAACAAATTATTAGTAACCCAAACGACGTAATGGCTAGATGGAGAGAATATGTCCAAGAATTATTAAACGGACAAACAGAAAGAAATACAGAAGAAAAAAGAAAAGAAGTAAAAGCAGATACAGAGAGCCAGAAAATGGACATAACTGAAGAGGAATTGAATGAAGCTAAGAATGGGAAGGCGCCGGGCCACAATAAAATAATAGCGGAAATGATTAAGAAAATATGGAAAGAAGGGAAAAGTGCACTTTTGACACTGTACAACAAGATATGGAATGGAGGGAAGAGAAAATACTAGAAGAATGGGAACTGGGACAAATAATACCAATACACAGAAAAGGCGATGACCGAGACTGTAAAAACTACAGAGGAATATCTTTATTAAGCGTACCATTAAAGATTTACGAACAAATACTTGAAAACTAATTAAGAACAATAATTGAACCAACACTACTGGAAGCACAGAGTGGTTTTCGCAAAGGTAGAAGTGTACAGGACCACATCTTCACGATCAAGCAACTAGCAAACAAAACATTGGAATATGGGAAGCAAATCTATTTAGCATTTATAGACCTTGAAAAGACGTTTGATAACGTATTACGGAACAAAGTCTGATAAATAGGGGAGTGAACAAAAAATTAAAAAACGTAATAGAAAATTTCTACAGTAATACTAGAAACTATGTCATCAGTAATAACAACGCAACCAAAAAATTCGTCACAAAGGAAGGACTGAGGCAAGGGGGAGTGCTGAGCCCAACCCTTTTTATACTAAACCTGGGACAAAGCAAAAATCCTATCAAGAAACAGAAAACCGTGGCGCGATATTTGCTAGCGGATGTCCCGAAAATTATTAACAATACAAAAAAAACCGAAGACCATTGATAGGAAACTTTATAAGCTTTACGAGTATATAAATTAGAGATTGATTATGTGTGTTATTTTTTATTATAAACTTTTTTTCAAACGCTTTGGCTGAATGCGTGTCTTCGTTTTATCTCCTAAGAACTCTAATAAATGGAAATACGTTCTTACTGCAGCTATTCCTCGCAAACGATATTTATAAATGTCTGTCAGAGTCGACGGGTTGGTATCGCGTCTAGGAGCTGATGGAATTGATAATTTATATCCACTAAAGCTGTTTATCACTTACTTTAAATATTGCCTTTCCTCGCAAGATTTATTTTCGTCATTAACTTTATTGTTTCTAAGGTATTTTGCACAAAATCTCAACCAATTTGCGGTGTTAATAGTCACCGCAATCCAAATAATCATTCCTTGTACACAATTCGCGTTCATTTTTTATGTGCAAAAAATACGAAATTCTTACAATGTAGAAAAGGTAATTCAAACGTCCATTTGTCGAAGGGGTTGTTTTAAGAAATATCCCGACTTAAAGAAATGGCATTTTTCACTTTTAGTGCCGGCCCGACAGACCCTCCGTGTAGGTCTGATATTTATGGGATATAACTAGGAGTGGTTGACAAAGCGTTCGCAGTTCATGTTGTGTGCTTATAAACCGGATCATATTTTTGTAGAATGCTGGACTTTTGTCTCCCCTTTTATTGAACGAAGAAGAGAGTAAAAATCCGGGTAATAGTGGCGAATATTAACGACTTCTTGTGTGTCTACACGGAGTCGTTATCGTTCGTGAACAGAATTGTGATTAATGAAGGAAATGGTAAGATGTTTCAGTTATATTTTACGTGACTATGGATTTATTATCAATAAGTCAGTTGTTGGAGAACATGTGTTAGCTCTCAGCAGGACTCCTCGACTTTTCTTGCCACAAAGTGGCTACATACTATCCACATACCTTGTCCTAGAGACAGACTAAAAATTTTATTTTTTTTCTCACTTTGTTATTATATTAAGAGCCATTTTCGCGTTCGCATGCAAAAAATTCGCCCCTAAGGTCACCCTTCGTAGTTCTTGCCTTGTCCAGCTTCGATGCTTGATAAATTGTATCAGCAACTTTTTACTCCGGACTTCTTTGCTTCAAGTTCTATCAAAGTGTCATTTTTATTTAACGTGCAGTTAATGTGATGCTTTTTAAACTCGTAGAAGAAAAAGTTCTTGCAAGATCAAATAACTGAATAAGGGAATATGATGTTAGTGATTGATTTTCGACCGATTCACATTCAATCAAAGTTAGGAGAAGTTCTTGATTCGCAGTGACCGCTAGATTGTGCACAGGCGAGTGTAATGGAATTCCCCGATAGTAACGACTCCACATCCCTCGGGAACTGACCCGGCACTTCGGTTTGCACTCGGCGCCCCTAACAAAACAATGGTGCCCGTACAAACTTGATCAAATATTTAAACATTACAAGTGGTTTCTGCACTAAATGCACCATGCGCTTTAATTAAACTTACAACAACTTAAACAACCCCAAAAAGAGCGATTCTTAAACTAAACAACTTAAACCCACAAAACTAACTTTTTAATTAATAGAATCTCAATTTTTGACAGTTTAGGGATCATTGACTTTGTCACCAACCAACCTTGTGAAAGAAATTACACCAGTAAAAAATCAATATGCATCCATTCAATACGAAAATCATAAAAAGAAATGTTTTCTTTCAAGCGAAAAAAGAGGGTTTTATTAGAGCCTAGCGAAAACGTAAAAAAGCGATGGATTTTTATAGAAAGCAACACTTTTATTGGTTGTACTGTCCTTCTCATAGATTTATTATCGGATATTTCTTATCATCCGAGTAATTGTTTTGCTTATTTACTTTCCATAGATAAGCGAAAAAGTTTAATAAAAGGTCGTAACCAATTTTATGAAGTTAACTTTTCGAGCTACATGTTTTGGAAATATCCTCTATGACCATAAATACAGAAAGTGACCATCAAGACTATAAATCACGGGAGATTAGACAACGATTTTCCCGGTGATTGCATTCCGGGAACATTAAATCATAAGATTGTGTCTGATGGCTTGTGGGATTATAGCTTAGCTTTGATTGAGAAAAATACACCAACTTCTGATCATGTTCTATTAATATTTTTTTTAATAATTACTTAGTACTAACCCGGCGCATCCACCACTTTTTTCTTTAATTTATGTCCTGTAGCAAGTCTTATTAAAGAAAAATTTAATACAGTTTTTAGACATTAATGATTTTTTCCATCAAATTTGTCTTCTTCCTCAACTCAGTGTTAGTGCTCTATAACAGTTACAGGCTTCTAATAAGATTAAAACTTATTAAGAAATTTTACTTGATGTTTTATTATTTTATTTTAAAAAGCTCTCTTGCTTTTATGCTCATGCCACTCTCATGCTTTGTTTTTATGCTTATGCCAGTCTTATGCTTATATTCCCTTATTTGCTCTTAGCGCTCATGCTCTCTTATTATGCTTACTACGCACATGTTTTTAAAGTTCGCGCTCTTATGCGCCCGCTATCTTTCATTGCTTATTTGAATTTAAATAAGAGAAAAATTTTCGGTGGTTTTCAGTAACCAGACTGGTCTATCGCTATTAACTCGGGAATTATTAGCGACAGCCTGTTATGTTTAGCAGTAGAGTAATTATAAAATTAAAACGTTTTTCAAAATTGTATTAATTGTATTACGCCTATATTGTGCCCAAATAGGCGTGAAGGTAAATTTCCCCTTTCACCTTCTTTATGCCTTGTTGTAAACAGCGAGGTGTCGCAAAACTTTTTAAATGTTCTAATATGCTTTCGCTGATAAAAGGAAAATATTAACTAGTGTTTCGAAAAGTTTGTAATATAATTGCCAGTCTCGACAAGAAACAATGTCTAAAGACTCCAAGTTGAAAAGATTGTGCGAAAGTCAATGAAACCAAGCGAGCGAAAATACCGGTACGCTTAATAGGATTTTTAAAAGAAAATTGTGAATTGCTGTCGGCATTATTTGTTCGATTTTATCCCTCCTCAAAGAATATTACATTAGCTCAATCAATACATTTGTGAATAAATGCCATGTTAGGAAATTCTCCGGAGATATAGTATAGCTTTTCTTTCGATTGCTAAATATGACATATGGAAGGCGAAACGTAAGTAAGTTACCTTTCGGGCTAAAACGGTAGTTTATTTTTATCGTATAGTACCCTGGGGTATTTTTCGACGGAAAGGACAAGTGTCGCAGCTACGCATACAAAATTTTTCTTAGATTGCTTTATTAGATTTAAGAGACAGTGGAATTTAATCTTCTGATTCAGTTGCGCCGAAATTTCCTCGCATCAAACATTCAAATCCACCGAGCGAAAAAATTAAACGGTTTTAAAGCTCCGACATAATAAATATTAATTAGCAAAATTGGCGCCTCATCAATCAATCTTTATACCTAAAAACACCCTCGCTATTTTTCCTAATTAAAAAGTAATCGAAATTATTGGCAAGCAACGTTTAAAGACTTAAAGATGAGTAATAGGTGTTCAAAATTGCGTGGTCGCCCCCTCTTAAGAAAATTATTTGAATAACAAAGTGCGACCCACATTTGAATTCATTAGGTATTTAAATTGGTGCATATTCGATAACACCGGTAATGGGGGATTATTATGTATAAGTGGTGGCCCCCAAATTCTGCAAGTCAAATTTTCGAAAACAAGAAATGCAAAATTAAAAAAATATCTATTTAACAAGCAAACTTTCTTTGATCAAATATATGCAAATTAGTCGGGCCGCGTTTTGATGTCGGCCGAGCACAAAGTTGGGAGTTATTTGCAAATCCGGTCACATTTTACTTCCCTACTATGCGTAATGCTTAACAAATTCAGCTTTAATTAACAGGTTGAAGGGTAAAAATAAATCAAGAGGGGTTAAATAAGAGTATGCAATTTATTGGACAATTGTTGTTAATCAGAAAATTTTACATTAACTGTTTTTGAAACTACAAGTCTGGCTGGCATATTTACATTACAAGCGATCAACGAAACGGTGAGTGAAATAAACAGTTTGCAGACTACTCAACAGTGATGAAATGCGTTCATTGCATACATTCATTTTTTATAAAAATATTGTAGTAAACAAATATCTATATGAGATAAAACATGTCACTTTGCGTAAAGGCATACAATAGATAGTAACGACAACTAAAGAGAAAAGAATAGCAATGGCAAGATTGCACGTCTCTCAATTTATACACCAAGCCGGAAAAAATATAAAACGTACCTGACCTAAGAACATGAAAGGCTTATTAGTATTTACATAAACATTGCAGTAGTTCTTAACTAAGATCGCACGTGTAAAGACAATCTTCCCGCCCTTTTGATTTTTTACAATTTTGTAAAACCTTAATGTAATATTGTCTTTAGCTGGGTGTTGTTGTGATTTGTTTGCCGAGGCTTGAAGCAAGCATACAAATACCAAATTCAGTATAAAGTGACCAACCCCAAAAACACCAAGACACTTTTTGACTACATATTTACACCTTGATGAAGCGTTAAATTAACACTGTTGATCACCTTACGACAGCTAAAACATATAGAGGCAGAGTAACTAACTCTAAATATGAGAGACCATCTCGTTGCAGACTACCTAACAGAGGCTCACAAGAAGTGCTTGTGTCCTAATCTATCATATTTAGAAGCGTCTTGTTAGTTAGTGCAATGTGCTCGCCTTAACAGCAATTGACAAACACCACGTGATGCTAATCGAGTCTTAACACAAATTTTGTACAGTTTTATTGTTAAACCAGCTTAATGAGCCGAATCCCAGCTAATGTGCTTCATATTCAACACAGGAGACATAAGAGAACGAAGATCCGCCGAAGAAGTTGAAGTTATGTATTTCTGGGTTTGAGGAGACTGCAGATGTCTGTGTTTGATTATCTCGCGCTCCACAGGCAAGAGACACAATTCCTGCAGAGATTTTACCGTATCTCAAGAGTCACTACTTCTACTTTTCCTTCCAGTTAGAGAACCAACGATTGATTTTAGAGCCGCTCCAATACTTTTTCCAGGAGTGTGGAGATTGGAATTATTTCGTTCAAGACCTTGAGGGTGAGCGTCGAGACACTTTTGGTATCTCAGCTACAAACGATTTTAAATACCCCGAAACAATAAAACGGAAGACCAACCTTACAAGCCGCCTCAATGGTCTTACAAAGTGCACCAGAAGAAGGTTCGCAGTAAAACACATGTGCAACAAAAGTGTCCTGTGCAGTATGCATTACGAATGCACAGTGTTTGATAATTTTTCCTATACCTAAAAAGGATAAGTAGCGGACGCGGCATTCCGCTATGAGCCTATCGTCCTATAAAAACACAGTTATTACCAAATGTTGCAAAAGTTTCTAACGTCACTAAAACTTACACTTGGGCTTTGGATTGATATCATAGACGGAGCCACAGCTACGTTAACACACTGCCACTGTTCTGGAGGAACAGTCGCCACAAGTCTATCAATAGCCTCATTCAAAACATCCATTCCAGTGGCTTGTGATACTTGAGTGGTGCCCAAATATTGGGCTCTAAGTACTTTCTTTGGTTCTTCCATAGGAGTGGGAAAAGACTGGGCTAAAACCCCCAAGTTACCAACCTACCAAAAACAAAAAATCGACTACTTACAAACTAAAGACTGGCCGTTGCGAGTTAACCGTCGATGTTCAGTTGGTAGGTTTGTAGGTCGGGTAGCTAACGTCCGACCGTTAATATCGATTGGTTTAGCTAAATTCTGTTGCAAACTTCGTTCTATCATTATTTTTTTACAAATATCTCTTAAAGTATTGGCAATAGTGCGGGCAGGCATGTCGCAACGAAAGACGTGACACATGTGTTTTCGAGTGCTTCGATCTCTAGCTACGTAAGCAAAATCTCTGCAAAAACAAAATTAATTTGGTAAAAATATATCATTACTAATATTGAGCGCTAATTTGAATACCTCTCCCTGAGTAATAGAAAGCACAAAAAATATCGAGTTTAGTACTTGACATATCGAAAATTTCTAAGAAATTACCTTCCATTATCGCGTCCCACGCCCCAAACCCTTATAGTATGTATAGGTTGAGTATTTAAAACGGTCAAATTTTCCGGATCGATTAATTTTAAAGCCCCCTCGTCTAAATCCATGAACAAATCTTTGCCCTATAAAACGCAATAAAAAAAAACAATTTTGTAATTTTTGCAACCTACATCTCCCCATCGACCCACAACATCCAAAAGGTCATTTTTTCCAACCGATAAATCAACAATACATTTATTTACAGCTTTACTACTCCTTTCTGGAGTCAAATCTTCTTCAGCGATTTCAACCCAACCTAAAGACCTAACAGCGAACCTAATTGGTCTTTCCCGTGACTCCTGTTCTGGTTTCGAAGGGTAACTTCGCCTCCTACAAACGAAAATATTACTTCAAACTCTAAGCTAGAAAAATCTAACAAACTTGAAAGTCAAATCATTTTTTCGTTTACGGTCTTCTGTTTCTAGATCCAGAGCTGAGCTGGTACTACTTCTGGTCACTGACCCGATACTGTTTTCAAAAGTCATCATTAAAACATCATTTTCTTTATTGATGTTGTGTTTAGATTCAAGTTTTTCGGATTTTTCGCTTTCGGGTACCACTGGGACTTCGCGTTGGATCGTTCCGCTTTTTATGTGCCAATAGTAAGGGCCATCATTGTCTGTAATCAGACATTTTATTGGTTGAAAGTACGTTTAAGTGAACTTTTCAATTACCTTCGTGCTTCTCCCAGCCGGGAGGTAAATCAGTATCGTCGGCACTCTCTTTATCGGGCGAGTATATCTCAATTTCTTCCGCACATTTTTGATTCTTTTTCTTCACGGGAACGGCATATAAATCATTATTAAGCTGGCCGGGTATGTGTGGCACGCCCTTTTCCTGATTGTCCTTGTTGTTCTTCGCCGTCTTTTCGCTAATACTAAAATAAAGAGGAATTTTAGTGCCGCTCGTATCGCAAGCGGCACTCTCGAAAAAACTCTTGACATATGGGATGTGTTTTATTTAGGACATTGGGTTGAGTTAGGTGTTTTAATTAAATCTTATTTTTGTTACAAATGGTCAACAAAGCGTAAAAAGAAACTATGATATGTAAATTCATGAAACTGTTTGATATGATGTGCTAACAATTTGGGCGAATGAAGCACGAAAATAAAGCAAAAAAACCTACTTTTCTCGCGTTGCTCTTTTTTCGCTGTTATCCATGACGTATGCATTTCCATTGCGTTCATTACTCCTACAACAAACAAATTTATCAATAATTTTGCTCCTTTCAAACAATGGCTGCTACTTTTTTCTCTACTGGAAATAAAAATAAATTGCACACCATATTAAAACATTTTTTGCACTACTATCAACCCGTTTTTTTTCGAAACAATCCATCCCATCAATCAATTAAAAACCTTTTTGTCATCATTTACCTTTTATTGTCATTAATATTCGTCAAGGGCCCACTTGTAATATCCACCCCCATGGTGCCAATATCCAACGCAGCATAAGCCTTCCGTCCAGGCCCCCCAATCAAAGGCTCCTTAATACTGTGACCGATATTACAAATATCATCCAATTCCTGATAAATATCCTCATACAGATTCGTGTTTGAGTTCAGAGCATCATCAATGCGAGTCGGGTCCAAATGATAATTTGGATTTTCGTAGCTTAAAAGACCGTTTTCTAGAATTGTGATATTTAGAGTCACAAGTGCTGACAATAGAAAAATCTCACCGAGAAAAATATCCTCCTCTTCGTGCCCTGCATGAGCCGTTAAAGCTGCCATGCTCTGGACTAGAGTAAGCAAGGATGAATACGGACTACGGGAATCCGAAAGGCTCGCAAAATTTACGTAGAAACCGAGAGGCGCTTTGTGGAACTCGCCACACAACATCCCCGAGCAGAACTACCATTCCTTTCTACCTGCAACAAAAGCAGGAATTCACAGAAATGGGAAAAAATAATAAGAAGCTTAGGAGCTTCAAATGAGAAATCTCTCAATTGAAATTAAAAAAAAAATCAGAAAAGTAGATAATAGAATAGTTTTCTGAGGTATATTTATTAGTTGAAGCTGAAGTGTAATGTACGAATAAAAATTAAGTACAAGCATAAAAATAAAAAATGTGAGGCTGGGTTGTTAACAAAAAAAAGTAAGGAAGTAATAATAATAATGTCATTTATTGTATTTAAACTATACAAAATATACCCAATATAAACAACAAAAATAAAGAAATAAAAAACAACTAAAAAACTAAACAATAACAATAAAAAAATAATAGGATACGAATCATTATTCCCAAACAAAGTTCATGTACTGTAATAACAACTATATAGACAGATAAATAGTTTATTAAACCGGAATTCTAAAAAAAGCATGTCCCATAGATAAAAAAATCTAAACTTAACATCTGATTCAAATTAATGTGAACAGTTACAATCAAAATGAAAACTGTTCTAAAAAAAACTTAATTAAAGTACAAACGACAATTTTTGCATTTCTTTTATAAGTCAAAAGGCAAAAAAAGTAAAATTTTCACAGAATTTTCGTTCTTGTCCCGAAATTTCTGTAAAATGTGCGAAACTATTACAAACTAGTAGGACAATATGTCAAGGTGAGTATTTATGATCCTCGCTTGACATTTTGTACACCATATTTATAAAATGTAGTGTAATTAAAGTATGGCATTTTGTAAGTCCGTGTTTAGTGTTGAACTTTTGCCCGTTAGCTTCCTACACTATTCCCCGAATTAAAAGTGATTTCGTAAATCAATATAAAGTCTAGCATAGTCTCATCCTTGTCCTAGTGTGTGGTAAAAACCCCTAGGATATCGAATTTCGTCCATCAACAAGTCAGAAAATAAAAAAGGCTTAGTAAATCCACAGGTCGTCTGGAAAAAAGTTATTATAGGTTATGGAGAGTTGCAGCTCGAAATCCTGAAGGAACACAGCGATGCAATGCATAGGAAAAATCTACTTGTCTCTGTCTGAACATCTACTTCGTTCCGTTCCCCATCAACATTCACGCTCTGTGTGAGTAAGAATTCGAGTTTTCTTCATAATCCCTTTTTCTTTTGAATAATAAAAGGTCAAGTCGATGAATTACTGAATTTTCTTCCGAAGTGGAAACCGTGCGATTAATCGAAACACGCAGACAAATTTAGATGAAGCAGATCGATCAACGTCAGACAGGAAAAACTAAAAGTCTCGAAGGTGAAACAAAGATTCGGTCTAACAATGAACCAAGATCGTAATCTCATTAATTGTGAATTTTTCAAAACTATAATTAACAGTCTAACGAGCCGCTTTCGCCTAATTACGTTAAAGCTTTCCCAAAAAGCCATATGTAGGACAGGGGGGGTGCAACAATCGACTCTTACCACATCGGCACTAAGTCCGCAGTAAAAAGCCCTTTAGTGTCGGCATTAATTTTCACATAAATTTTAATTATGTTCAATACATGGACACAAACACAGAAGTTGCGCGTGTCGCGACCACCTTACTTAACGGGCGGAGTGAGGAAGTGGCGCTGTCGGTACGGAATATACTTGGTTCACCCCGCGCATCCCTTAGACCATGCTATTGATTTTTCGATTGCCACCGGCCTCGACTTCGCTCAAATGGTACATAAAAATCTAGTACATTAACAATTGCTTTACAATACGATCCATCAACCGCCCCCGAAAAAAAATCGCTAAAAACCACCCCTGCGGCCCGGAGCAAGCCGCATTGATTTGCCACATTACGTGACTAATGCAATGACAAGCTAGAAGGTCAGGAAAAGAGGCGCCACGACCTAATCAGCGAAAAAATCAACGACTTTACAAATACCTGGGGCTAAATTTGGCTCCCGGAGCATTTCATGCAAACGCGACAGCATTGGATTAAAATTGAGATGGAACAGCTTCATTGCAGGGTGGTTTAAATGCAAGTGGGTGTTAAGAATGTAAGGAATATACTTGTGGAGACAACAGTTATTGGACATTGTTCAAGCCATTTTATAGGAATGGAGACAAGTGCTATGCATTTTATAGCTAACGTTACTCGCATAGTGGGTTTTGTAAGGAACTAACTCAGGGAAAGACAATACGCGACAATGTATCCTTTCTAGTCAAAAGGAGCAGATGCCCAAGACACAAATTGTTCAGAAAGACAGAAGAATTTTATTATACAACATAATTATTACAAACCGAAGTCAATAATACATATTTTACAGTTGAAACTCCTGAATTCTGTACAATCAGTTTTAATATAGATTACCCTTGTCCGTCCAAAATAATGGATTTAAAAAACTTACAAAATATGTCTTAACTGAGACATCCTTTATAATGCTCAGTCAAAGTACCAATATCAGATATTAATGAAAGTATATTTAAATGTTGAAAATATGTTTAAAATGTTTGATATAAACAATCCGCATTGTTTACATTTTTGTAATATGTACTTAGAAACCATGTATCGTCATTTTTCAGTTTCTATTTATAAAAAATGGTAATTCACAAATTTATTATTATTTTTTATTTGATGTGCACTTGATATATACAAAACTTATCAAAGTGCTTGTATTATGACTTACCTACTGGCCGTTTTAACTTCAATTCAGAAGAGACATAAAACATACGCAAAATAGAAAACATCAAACTAGTTTTTTTAATATTCCCACTTTTAGCAAATATACTATGCAGTATGTCCCCGGATTGAGTTTACAAGAGGAAAAAAAAATTATCTTTAATTTTACGCCAAAACTGCAAAGGAAAAACATTTTTTGCTTTATCTGAAACCAGCAAATCTGTAATTAAAACATCATTATTCTAACTCAGTGGAAAGAAAAGTCATTTTTTCTCTTGTTTTTGGACTTGGACTTCTCTGCTTTGTAAGTCTTATCACATTGGCGGTTTTATTATTTTGGCAATGATGTCACTTTGACAAATGAGTTTACGCAAGTTAAATAACTAATATATTTGTAAAAAAACATAATTTTAATAAATGGCAACTGAAAGAAACAGTTTTAGGATAAGAAACAAAGTCATTTTTAACAAGAATTATCATTATTTAATTAATAAATTAATTGTCAAAGTGACATATAGTTGTCAAATAAATAAAACCGCCAATGTGATAGGACTTAAAAAACAGCGAAAAATTATACTAAGTCGAAAACCAAGAGAAAAATTAACTTTTCTTTTCACTGAATCGGAATAATGAAGTTTTAAGTACAGATTTGCTCGTTTCGGGTGAAGCAAAAAATGTTTTTCCTTTGCAGTTTTGGCGTAAAATCAAAGATAAAAAAATTTTCCTCTTGTAAACAATCCGGGGACATACTGTAGATGAACAGAAAGTATAAAACTAAACGTTTGTTATGTAAACAATTTGTGTTTTGGTGAATGATAAAAGTACCTACTACAGAAATATGGACGTATTTCAAGAAAAGATTTTTTTTTGTTTTTGAATTCTGCAAAATTTTTAATTTCTTCAAATGGCAACCCATTATAAAACCTTGTTTCACAAAGCCTTTGATCTAGAGATCACAACTATCGACAACCAACTATAAAACCTTTTTTCACAGCTACATTTTATTCAATTTTTATCGAAAAAATTTAATAACAAAATTTCATCTCAACACACGATTACATTGATTATAGCGCTTTAATTTTTATTAATCATTTTTTTCTGAAAGGTTATAGTCAACACTAACGAGGCATTAAATAATAATCATTTATCGCAATATAAACGTTTTTGTGATAGTTTTCAGCATTATTATTTTCCCTCAATTTGGAGTAGTAACACAATGAAAAATTGAAAAAATTTAAAAAAGTCAAACTAACATAGCTGCACTATTAACAAATAACTGTTAACAAACAAATGAATTACTATTCATTTAGGATTGCAAACATAAAAAAGAAGTACTTTTCCACCCTTAGCTTGCACAGCAATCAATTCTGACGTCTGTTAGGGGAAAAAAGGGTCATAGTTGCGCAGTCTACTTGTCGCCACTGAATTAATTTTAATCAGATGGACAGGAGGTGACGGCTAATAAGCCCATGCACGCAGTCTAACCTGCGTAAGTAACTCTATAAATAAAATAGGATAAAAATGATGTAAATGTTGAGTTAAAAAAGGCAGCAAACAATCTCTAAGCCCGGAGAAATATCTAGAAAATAAGAAACCAGCCTTTGCAAACAAAAGCAAAGTTCTTTGACTTTTTCTACGTATAATATAAGCAGAGAAAGCTCCAGCGGAATTTACGATTTAGTAAACATCTCATAATGTTACAAGTTTGTGTTCTCCACAAGATAATCAAAACATTGATATTTCCATCAACATTAACACACAAAACGAATTTCACGAATTATTCATTATTCCCAAAAACATTTTTTACCAAATTACTGTAATAACAATCAATTTGTCGGAAAAATTTATGCCATTCATTGAACAAGTATAATTGCTCCACTCTGAAATCAATAGCGATTTACTGCAATTTTATTGATGTTAGCATTTGCACAAATAACATCGTAAATGTGATGCTTTGCTTTATACAGTTTAACTTCAACAATAATTAACAAATCTGTAACCCCTAGCGAGAATAAAATGACAATAAAACACAGGTTTATTAAGTGGACTCCTGTAGGCTTTAACGGCAAATTCTCTCAGAAATTAACCTGCAACATCATTTTCCGGTCTAAAACCATTACGCTATTGTAATAGAATATTTTTTTATGGAAACAGCAGAGGTCATATTTGATAGAAATTGTTTTCATTTTTTTTATTAAAACTATTTTCTGATTAAATCAACAAACAAAACTGCAACAACCACATCCATTCAAATTCAAATGTAAATCAAAAGAATTCTGATTTGTTTTGGTGGAACAGTATTTTTATAGCCGTGGAATGAGGTTTATGTATGAATCATCATCAAAAGGATTTTTGTGTCTTCATGAAACCTTTCACTTTATGGGAGATTATACTTATTCAATGTAAAATTGGATTAGGAATAAAACCAATCAGAGGCATAAAACATTCAAACTCAGATTTAATATAATGTTTCAATAGATAAAACAGCGTAGGTAGGTAATTATGTATGCGTACTAATATTATGAATAAATAAGATAAAAATAATGATTATCTTATGCCTACCCACAGTTTTATGTGAAAAAAATAATAAACCATATAATAAGTATTATTCTACTTAAGTTAATTAGTTTAAAAAAATAATAAAATCAGTCCTAGCTAATTATCCTAATTATGCACGTAAGATGAGTCAAGAAGGAAATAACTACATTTTTATGAATACAAAAATTAAAATTGCTTAGTTTTTAATCGGAAAAAAAGTTAAAGCTCTTGTAAGTATTGACTTACCTACCTCCCCCTGCACAACGGAGAAAAGCGCTTAGCCCCAAAACCACTCATGCAGTTGTTGCAATATCCACTACTTTTTCTAACTAGAAAACTACGAAAATCAATACGAACATGAAAATTTCAGCACAGTACTCACTCAATGAAATAATTTATTGGTGTTATTAACCTCTCCACAGCCGAAGACAGACACTGAGTGAATTGATATTTGGAGTTGGTAGAAATGGTTCGATTGTCAAAAAGTGGGAGGCCAAGCCTCTTCCAAACCACACCTCTACCACTTATTTTAATAATTTCAGTTTTTTTTGTGCTATTATCATTACTTATTTTTTCCAACAAATTAAGCTCCCGTTGTATGTAAATGCTGCTTTAATTTTCTGGTTAACCGATTTGGGGGAATTGAGGCTTAGGGCATCACTGCTTGGCGGCAAGTATGAAATAAAAAGGTCGCAATCGGTAAAAAATATATTTCAGAAATCACAATTTATTACAAATTTACAATATAAATAAATTACAAAATTAATAATAACAAAAAATGAATCCATAGTCTTTCTACAAAATGAAGAAGGAAAAAAAACTTTATAAAAGTTGGCAGTACAATACATTATCTTCATAAATTAAGTTACGACTTCCCCTAGCTATTTTTGTTGAGATTTGGGTGCTGCAGCTGCAAATAAGAATTTATTTACAATGGTATCGGATCAATTCAGAAGGTAAAGGAGTGCAAATAAAAGCATAAAAGAAGAACCTAATCCTCTTGATCTACTCACACAATTACTTGGCTTTAGTTGGCTCTACTTCCAACCCAAAATCAAGAATTGAGTAACAAACTACAATCTACAGAGCACAATTTTAGTCACAGAAATACAAAAAATAAAAGTAGCGTTAGGATGTTAGGGATGCAAGGGATTCCCAAATGCCAACAACCAGTTAATTATTATCGATAAATTTTTACACTTTTTAACGCTTTCACCAAATGTTTTTAATTACGCCACGGTCTCTGACTTTAAAACAAAAATTAACTCCTAATTAACTAGTTATCAAAAAACTTTCGGAATTGTTTTTCAGTTACTACAACACAATCACCGTAAATTGTTGTAAATCGGGCACATAATACTAATGATTTGTGCCTGATCTTAATCAACATAATATATATTTGCACACCTCATACCTTCTTTTGAATATCCATACTGTGTGAGTAAATTAGCAAACATATCATCCAATATGCTATAAGTACCTGATGGACAAAAACACAATAAGTGACATAACAAATGAGTGCTCTACACGAAAAATTACCTGTTTGTTGGACAGAAGTGCTGCTTTTGTGACCGTTTGAACTCTGCGGGTAATTATTATTAGCGTTCTGAAATGAAACAACAACAAAAACAATTATACATTTTTTTATTTGATAGACTTCAATTAATTCGACCGATTACCTGATAATATTTATCACCAGTAACCATGCTGGGCCCACTGTTTGAAATATGCGGATACCTATCAGTACTATAAAAACAAAAAATAAATAAAAAATCCTCACAGAAAAAATCAACTAGACCTATTATAGCTTTTGTTGGAATTTGACGAAAACTGATTGAGAGCACTAAACAATTGTTTTTGAAACTCGTCCTGAAAACTGGTATTGTATTCACTTTTATTATAATCGTATCTCTGCATGGTGCTAGCTTCATGTGTCGTTTTCGGCGCGAAACTCTTATTCACCGCGATAACGGAAACGGCTGAACTAGTCTGAGCCGGTTCAGACTTTTTCGGAGACGACATTTTCTGCAAAACTTTCAAATTCTCCATAACCTCAAAAATATCGTCACCGGCACAGCTCGTCTTGGGCTTGGACTCGACTTTGGGGTAAGTCGGGGTAATACTGAGTTCGTGATGTTTCGACACGTGCTCGGAAATCATCGGGCTGATACTAGTCTCCTTCTTAGGAACACTCTTCACTTCTTTCTTCAACTCGGTTTTATCAGATAAGTCTATAACTTGGCAGTAATTATCATCACTTTTCTTCATTGGATTAAACCCATCACTGTCTATATAAATAACACTATCGTCACTAATCGGGATGATTGGATCCTTCCTCACATGGTTGCTCACAGGTGGCTTGAGCAACTCACTTGAAGGTTTCACTTTTAACTTGCCCTCAAGCTCTTTTTTAGGTGATGCCGGAGAGATATCACAAGGTTGCGACGTTTCTGGCAGTGTTTTCGTAAATTTACTAGGTTCGTAAGTTTTACTAACAGTCACTTCGTTCGTTACACTAAGAATTTTATTACCGCTAGTTTCGCTTTTTGAAGCAGGAACTATTGGTGTTATCGATAAATTAGAATTATTAAAGCTTTGTGGAAGATTTTTAACGATCGGGTTGGAGTTTGAGCTTGAAGATTTAGTTGGAATTGTATTACTTGATGTACTATTCAAAGAATTATTAAGGAGACGCTTCGGATCAGCGTAGGTCGTGTAAATTTTATTAAGGGCATTCATGGACATCCAGCCATCAGGCCACAAAACTTGGATTTCGGTTTTGAGGAATGTTGTCATTTGGGCATCTAAAGTGTCTTTACTTTTCCCTTCAAATAAAAGACTACGTTTCTTCAATATGAGGATATCCTTCAATAGTTTCCTTCAAAATTAAAAAGTAGCAAAGCAATACATTGTAAACGAAAAAACATACTTAGTCACTTCATTCCACTGGAAACGCCGTTTCGGCATCCTCAAACACTTATTTTCCTCATTGTCGACACTTTCGTGCGAAAATCTGAAACCAACACGATAAGTGCAAGCCAAAGGATACCTTTTTCCCACTTACTTTTTCTGAATAATACGCTGACTCTCTTTTTCGTAGCTCTCCAGCAAGCTTGGCATAATATTATTTATTTCTGACTTCAGCCTAAATCAAATAATTAGCAAAAAGTAATAAGCAAAGATAAAACTGACCCTGATAGAAGATTTTTCAACTTTTTCTGTTCATCATCCAATACTAGACTCTTAGCCCGTCTGGTTAACGTCTCAGTTTTGCATTTTAGAAACGTGGCTAAATGTTCGTAAACCTTCATTTTTGAAGGCTTACCCAAACATTTACATTTGCGTTCTAATCTGCAATTATTATGTATTTAGTTGTATAAATTCACTAAACTTATAATTACCTTAAAATAAGAATGTTGATATCTGATGTAAAAATATTTTTCGGGTCTGAGTTCAACTCAGCTGATTTTTTTATAGCTGTGATCACACTTGAAATATCAGGAGACAAATTTTCTGGTAACTTAACAACCTCTAATTTAACCGCTCGTGTGTTATCATGACTAGATTCTCCATCAGAAGTAGAATTAACTGCAAAAAAAAAATCCATCGATCAAAGTGCTCTTTTTTATGTTAGTGGAAATTTACCAACAGCTTTTGTTGGTGTATTTTGATTGGTTTCGGTTCGGTTTGTATCTCCAGTTGAAGCTTTCACAACCGATTCTATAACGTCTGTAACATTTGATATGGACATGTTTTTCTTCTCTTTTTGATCTTCATCAATGGAATCGAGCTTGAGCTCTTCAGGAATGGTCATATTCAAATCTTCCCGCTTCTCCCTCAAAAGCTCCTTAACTGTTTTCTTATCCGGATCTAACAACCGTCTTTTCTTTATATAAATTTTATTCTGGGCCAACAATTTCTTCTTTAACGATTGTTGCATGCCATTTCCACCGTTTTGTAATTTACGCTTCTACACAAAAAAAAATATAATTTCTGTCACAAAATTCAAGATACAAACTTACCTTTGTCACGGTACTTGAATTATCTACAGTCTCAGTCTTATTTTCTCTATCAGTCTCATCTGATGATTCAATAATTCTCTAAAGCAACAAAACCAATCAATTTCCTCTCATACATTTTCAAAAAAAAGTTACCTTTCGACTAGCCGTCTTTCCTGAACCTTCGTCGTCAGATGAACTTGAAGATATGTCCGACTCTGCCTCATCATCTGTTTTAAACTCCAGCGCTCCACTATTTATGTAAAATCCCCCATGTAGCGTTGTGACATTTTGAGGGATCATTTCGTCATAACCATCCGTATTGTCGATAAAAGAATCAGATTCGTCGTAACCCATCCCGATATCAGCATAATCATCCTTTCGACCTTTCCGTTTCTTCTTATTTAAAGATGTACCAGTACCCTAAATTACCATTAAGAAAAATCAAAAAGTGATTTTGGTCACTCACATATTTTTCCTCCATTTGACGGGCGATTCTTTTGACATCATCATCGTCGTCGAACTCGTCAAATTTATTCAAACCGTTCGCAGTTCCGCCTATTTCTTTGTACTTAATACGTTTCTGAAAAAAATTAAATAAACTCGTTTATTTAGCATACCTAATTGTTAACCAGATCATAACTGTTATTATTTATTCTCAAACCGTGCTTCCTTTAAAATCATAAATATGAGTCATCGCCAATGAGTTTAACAAGGTGTCAAAATAAAAATTGTTATTGTTACATTGGTAATTCATACCAAAGCATTATTTTCAATATTCAGGTTACACTTGTAAGCTATCTAAACTAGTTTTAAAAAAGTGTAGTTGAAACCAACGCGGTAACAAAACATAGTAATTTTGATTTGAAAAATATTGTCGATCCTCGTAGTCCGACCACTTGGAGTCTCTGCGCTCCTGTTCCTTCGTAAACCTCGGTGCATCGAAACCCAAACGGTATTCAACAAGTTCACACCAACGCCGCCAATATTTTCGATTTCAAACAAGCTTGTAATGTAACTAATTCTTAAACTATTATAATAAAAGGTCATCTACCTTAGTTATCAATCATAAAATGTCAAACTAATCTATGTTTCACTCATAATACAATAATAATTTGCCTTATTTTGAATACATAAGGTTAAATGCGTAGTCATTTCCAGTCGTCGGACTCCTTATCCACACTTCAGCGTGCAAAAATTACAATGCGAGGCGAAAGCCGAGCCATAACCTTAGACAATTTATAAATAAATTTATCTAATAGTACAAATACACAAAATAATAACAGCGTAACTAAATCGAAAGCGATCGAAAGTAAACAATTACGTAGTAAATTTTATTTTTTTTACCTTTTTGTTTAATTAACGGAGACCTAATTAAATAGATACAAAAACAAACAGAAAAAGTTTTTCCTTAAGTTTTGTGATTTCAAAATTTATGTCAGAAAATAAATAGACTTTTTAAACACTACAAATTATACTCAAACATGTTACTAAAGACAAAGTAACATGCACATTATGTTATTTAATTGTTCAATAAAATACTATATTCACAGTATTCACTACGAAACAGTAAATTTGCAAAATGCTTAGAAAAATAGTAAAATACTAAAGAAATAGTAACAGTAAAAAAAATTAAAAAATAGTGAAATACTAAATGTTTGATAACCTTCCTACATGTAACACAGGTTAAAAATACCAAAGGTTCCGTAATAGTAGATTACATACTGAGATGGAAGGTGCTTCATTACCAAGGCGGGGATTGATGGTCAAGCAACAACCACCAAAGTTTGTATATTATTTTATTCACAAACATGCTAATTAAAGAACAGAAAGCCAATAAAAAAATTATCAAATTTTGGAAAAACATGACATGACAAAAGTTAGAAAGTGTCAACTCCTTATCAGTTTCCAAGTCGGGAAATGGTCATTTTCGGCTTCGCCTTGTGTGTAAATCCTACACACGCGTTGGGGAATCTTTTAGTTTTTCCGCTCGTACTGTAATATACTATTAATATTTTACTACTACCTGCATTACTATTAAATAATAGTACTCAACATTTTTTAAATATGTAGGTAGGTATGTACTGTATTTATTTTAAATTATAGAGATTAATTTTACGCTAACCTTTCAAAAATCAATTCTGTAAACATAAGAATGCAATTAAAAAACAAATCAGATAACACAAATAAATTTGCATGCTTTAAACCCTTTTTTAAAAATAAAAATTTAGATAATACTTCTGTGTTTACATTATTGTCTGTTAAAATACATGGTCAGAAGATAAAACAAAACACAAAACGTAATAAAAGCTCAAAAAAATAAATCAACGCTAAAATTGAGCATAAAATTAGGGTGCACGTAATTCCACTTCTATTTCCTGTAAAACGACAAAATAAGTTCTTATATTTCTAGATAAGAAATGGTTGCCGATAAAAATTGACAACACTTCGGTTTCGTATTTTTGACCAAACTGGTAAATAATTAAAGGAACTACACAATTGCGGATAAAGTTAATTTAACATCGAGGATAATACGATTAACATGTAAATTAGAGCAGGAATTCGGTCCAACAATTATCATCAATTGAAATTTGAGCGTATTTAAAGCCCCTACCACGATTTCCGTTTAATGAGCAATCTGCGCGCGTTTCCTGAAAGTAAAATTAAAAACAAAATGCATCAAAGTCACCGAAATACTGGCATGAATGAAATCCTTTATGCAAGATGTAGATAAGGACTAGATTCGCTCAACACTCGTAACCCACAGACAAACCAACAAACCGTTGTTGTTGTGATCTTCTCGACTTTCTGTGCTCCTGATATTTGCGCGCGATATTCCGGATAGTTTTTAACATTTCTTGTTAAAATATTAATTTATTTTGTTTATAAATTTATTTTTATTCAAAGTTTTCGCATCGCTCACTTCTGAATCAATTGATTGATTATCTCGTCGAAATTTAATCGATTTTCTCCGAGAATGTTCCGACTGCGGAACTCGCCCGCTATCTGCTTATAAATAGGTGTCAAAAACCCGAAAAAAATAGAATGGTTTGTGAAATAATTACTAGTTTTCTAATAACAAGCGATGTGAAATGGTAATGCTAGAATAAGAATTAAAGTCCGTGCGCGCGAAACAAGGAGGCTGCGAATGGTAGTGTTCAAGTGTTTGAAGAAAAAAGCCGATAAATAAATCCGGGGCACGGCTGCCAACATTCTTAAATGAAAAACGTTAATTATTTTCTAAACAAATGAAAGTCGTGCTGTTGCAATCGACGGCGAAATCGGGGCTATTCGAGTTGTCCTAGGCTGCGACTCGTGATCGATCTAAAAGTCTGGGAGGTGGCCAGGAGTGTCGCCCCAGGGGGCCGCAAAACTCCTAGTCCGGCCCAGGCCACCTAGTCCTTTTTTTGTAATGCATACCCTTCAAATATGGCGACGCGAATGTAAGCTACATAATTAAGGCGAATGTGGGACTGCAGGTTGCAGCTCCGGCCTGCAGCCCCATGCCGGGGGCGACTCCAGGTGCGGCACGTTCCGGATGTTGTCGTCGAATTTCCGACTTGGTGGAAATGCAGTCGTGGACATTTTCGATAGAATTACCTTTGCAGCAGCAAGTTCATCTTTATAGTTGTATTCCGGGCATGTGTCTTCGGTGGACTCGGGTAGAACAACGGATATCCTTACGCTTTTGCGGGGCTCTTTCGGTGACTTGTCCGACTCTTTTTGGGGTCCTAATGGAATCAGCGGGGCACGTTTTATTTCTGACATTATTTCATAAGAACTAACTGTTCAACATCACAACACATTACAATTTCGCTCCAACATGTTTGAAACACACTAGCTCAAACAAACCACGAATACCAGTTTGAATATGCGTGCGCACGCCACTGCGCACATTTTGACATTTAACATATGATAAAAATAAAAATAAGAAAACTGTAATATGGATAAACAGAAATCTGTAAATTTTACCTTCTAAGTGTTGCCTTTAGCTGGCGTTACTTTTTTTAACTCGTAACAACGTTGATTAACTTCCAGCGCAAAATTCAAAATCCAAAAAATGTAGTATTTTTTTTGTTTTTGAAAAAATATTAAATTTAAATTATTTGTTATTAATACATCCCACGTCGTTTCTATTTAACATTTGTGGTTCTATCTACAATTCACTATTATAAATTCTATCTATAATTCACTTCAATGAATTACAAATACGATTTTTTTTACAATAAGTTACAATAGCATATTACGTATGTACAAGTGGACAAACATACAGGGTGTGTCAGAACTCGCGCTCCAGAGAAGAATTCCAAGTAAGATAAGATACCAGGAACATATGTTTAAAAAATTCTATCTGTCAAAAAATTTTGACATTTATATTTTGACATTTGACATTTTTTTATGTCTATTTAATGATACTGATAATCTTGTATATGTTTTTTTTTATAATTATTTAGTAAAGGTACAATAAAAGCCACAAATAACATTAAACAGAGTTACAATTTAGAATACAGCTTCCTTGTTTCCTCTTCTAGTGGCCTGGAACAAAAAAAAATGGAAAATTAGTTTTTCAACAGAAATAAATACAAATTTTAAACTCTCATAACTTTGAAATTTCTATAGATAGAATTTTTTACATTTTTTCCATGTTCCTGGCATCTTATACCTTGCACGGCATTTTTCTCTGGGGCGCGAGTTCTGGCGCAGCCTGTATACAAGCAGTGAAGTAGCAAGTAATATAAATCTGAACATACATAATCTCTTTACAGTCAGTAGTAATGTACTATATCTTTTCTACGAGCATACAAATAATTGTAAAATATTCAAGTCAAATAACAATGTTGAAAACATCACCAAATAAGAAAATACTCAAATATAATGATTATAAAACAGCTCAGTCCTTCAAACCCATCACAAATATCACTGTAACTCGCACTTTGTATAATTTTGTGAAAAAATCACTTTTTGTCACACATAAAACTTGTTTTTTTTATTAAAAATAGAAAAAGCTATTTAGATTGTATGTTCGTATGTTCAAGCAATTTAAAAAACAATACACTAGGGTAAATGTGCCAGTTGTAGGCCAACAAATTTTTGTTTATAAAAACTGACCAAAAATTGATTTTACGTCGAATCAAGTTGAAAATTGTTGTTTGTCATACAGCCATACAGAGTATAGAATGGAATCTTCACCATTATTTTACTTCATCATTAGTAATAAAATCTCGACAACACGAAAATACAAAAATACCAAAGGTCGACCACATAGAATATGACCATCATACAAAACCAAAATTTTAAGGTAGTTAAAAAACAGAAGAATATTTTACACTGCAAATTTAAATACTTTGGCCATATTCTTTTAAATTCAAACTTTATTTTATCTTATTTGTATTATCAGCATTATTATTGTTTATTTTTTTGTAGTATGTTCATGTCAAATTTGTTTAATTACTAATTTTACTATGTTGTAATAACTAATAAATGACACTTATTGTCATGTGAGTAAAGTATAAGGTTTTGCAATTTTTGTCGCACTTTTATTAATTGTAAAAATAATATGTAATTTCACGTAAAACAATATTAAGTTAATAGATATGACCTAAAACAACCATAACCCATTTTCATAATCGTTTATAAAAAAATTATTTCTACATTTATGATATTATTATGTGAAATTATTTGTCGCAATTTTCTAAAGCATTTATGCTTTTCATTCGTATGCGAAAATAATTGATTTTTTAATTCACTATAAAGCCATTTTAGTGTAATAAAAATTACTTTAAAATTGCAATAAAAGTGGGTGGAGGTATGGATGTTTTATTAAATATTTTAAACCTGCATACGTGCATGTGCTCTGGTTGGGTAATAAATATTTGTTCTTGATATTGTTATTTAATCAGATAGAAATTTTGCTGTTGAGAATAAAAATAAGACTGCAGTTGCAGTAGGCATAATTACTCGTAATTATGTTACATAAAACTTTGGATAAGCCGCTCGCTTTAAATCGAATATTACCTAATTTTAATCAATACTCAAAAACAAATAATTATTTAATTTATTATAATTCTGTGATACTTTACGATACCTAAAAAGGGAAAAGCGGATATTAAACAAACAAGAGACTTTGCAAAATAATTGATTATTTTCCGCCCTGTTGCATAATTTCCCAAGCAATTAAAAGCAGATTCATTGACTATTCCCCACTTTTAAAGTTTATGTTTTCTACTTAATAAGTAAATAAGAAGCCTTCTTGGGGTGTTGGAGGGGGACCTGGCGGAACCTTACGGTCGGGTGGTCTCAAAGTTAGTTCGATCATATCCAAATATGATAGTGCTGTAGTTACAAGCAATTAAAAAAATGAAATTACTAAGAGCTGCGACACGTGTAATTAGTAGTTCGAGTCAGCAACAACAAAGTGTGTTTGGCGCAATTGAAAAAAGTCAATGTAAAGAATGGATAAATGCTGTGCCCTATGATGAGGTTCCTGGACCAAAACCTCTGCCTTTTTTGGGCAATACTTGGAGGTTTATCCCTTACATAGGTATTGTACTTGTTTAAACTTGTTTTATTTTATGTCTGAAATTAAGGCGATTTTCAAATCGAACACATCGACAAAGTTTCAAAAAAATTGTACGAAAAATATGGTAAAATTGTCAAAATGCAAGGCTTGTTAGGACGTCCTGATATGCTCTTCCTCTTCGATCCCGACGAAATCGAGAAAGTTTTTCGCCAAGAAGACACTCTTCCCTTTCGCCCATCCATGCCCTCACTCGATTATTACAAACACGTCTACCGAAAAGAATTTTTTGGCGACAATTGTGGAATAATCGCGGTGTAAGTGTTTATGAATTTTCATTGTTGCTTCAATTTTCTAAAATCCAGACATGGCGACAAATGGCAGAACTTTAGGTCGAAAGTTAACCAGATTATGTTACAACCACGAGTTACTCGGATGTATGTCAAGTCCATTGAGACGACATCTCAAGAATTGGTCGACAGGTAAGTCAACACTGTTGAAATCGTTGGCGCACGAAATGAAAAATTTTAAGTGGAGCGAATCAGAAATTTTTAACTTTCTTTCGACAGGATTGAAGTAATTAAGAATGAGAAAAACCAAGTGCCTGATGATTTTCTCAACGAGATTCACAAGTGGTCTTTGGAGTGTAAGTAAATAAAAATAATAGTTTTTTTAACTAGTATTTGAAAAGCTATCGCCAAAATCGCACTTGATGTCAGACTGGGTTGCCTGGACTCCGACGCCCACCCCGACACTCAAAAATTAATCAACGCAATCAATACCTTTTTCATGAACGTTCCGGTTTTGGAACTGAAAATCCCGTTTTGGAAAATCTGGAATACACCAACTTTTAAAGAATATTTGAACGCTTTGGATACAATACGAGAGTAAACAATCCCAAATTGCTAAACATTAAGTAATCAATAAAATTACTTTTAGAATAACATTAAAACATGTTGACATTGCTTTGCATAATTTATCCCAAGACTATTCTGACGAGCTTTCAGTGTTACAACGAGTTCTAAAAATGGAAAACGATGCTAAAACAGCATCCAATTTAGCATTGGACATGTTTCTCGTCGGAATTGACACCGTAAGTGTTATTTCCTGTTACCACACACAAGTATTGTTGAGAGTAAGTATGTCATTAAAATAATACTTTCCGGCCTTGTGAGGACAATTAAATGCAAATATGATGCAGTTTTGCAACAAAGAAGACGCGCTCATTGTATTTTGTAATTTAACATGAAGCTAAAAATTAACTAAGACTTTCTTCATTTAATTGCTAAATTAACATTCAATAAAAAATTGAGAATGAACAATGACAAAAACATAAAATTCTTCATAGTATAGGAACGAAATTATAAAATCCATCTACTTTAAAAAATCTAGGTTTGAACCCGAATCTGACCAACACTTTTTTTATAAATAACTACATAAAACAACCAATCATGTAACTGGACACAATTTAACTATAAGATATAATAATAAATAATAATAATATAATAAGAAAACAAAATCTTTTTAATAAAAATAATGTAATGAAAATATGTTCGTAGGTTTGAATGATAATAATTAATGTATACAATGAGCGGCAAAATTATGGAATAATAATCTTATTAAAACTGAACATATTTTGTTTCGACAAAAATACTCAAATAGGTCAATTTTCTTCTTTTAAAAAAATACACAATTTTCAACTTGATTTAAAATTTTACACTTTTTGATTTTTGAGAAATGACGTCATCGACATTTGATTAAATGAAAATCCCTAATTTTTTAAGCTTTTTCGATAACTTTCATAATTGTTG